>NW_004087297.1:0-13626 GCF_000220395.1 Ichthyophthirius multifiliis
AAATTAAGTAAATATATTTTTTTTTTTATTAAAATAATCTAATAAATATTTAAGAAAAACTATATAATATAATAATTTTAAGATTGTTTTAATATCTTTTAATCTAATTTTCTTTATAACGTTTTCTTAATTAATTTATTTAATTAACACATTATTCTTAATTTCGTTGTTCTAAATTTTTTTTTTTTAAATGAAATTTACTCATGAGTAATTTATTTAGCCAATTATAAATATTTTTTACTATTAAAAAGATAAATAATAATTTTTTATATCCTAAACTATTTATATTACCATTCTTTAAATACTTTACTCAGATATGGTTTGTCCAAAATTAGATGACTAAATGCACTTTATTGATGATTTTTATGAATATTCTATACATAACTGATGGTGCTTTATCTTCTTTTTCTAACTTTAAAAAGTAGCTAGAAATAAATTCTTACTTTTTTGTAAGGTATCGGTTATGTTAGCAGTATTTTTTTTTACATTCAGGGCTAATTTTAAGGGATAAACTTGATTCTAAAAATTTAATAAGTTAAAACTAATATAGGTGTGGGAGAGATATTTTTACAAAAGAAAAAAAAAAATGATTGATATAAGTATTTTAATGCGTTTGGAAGTTTTATGTTTAATATGTCAATTATAGTGCGATAATTTTTTTAAAAAATCATATAATTAAGGAAAATCTAGGTTATATAGGAATTTGCATTAGTATATGTGGTACTTTTTTAGGTATTTTAATTATTATATATATATATATATATATATTTATATATATAAATAAATATATATATATATATATATATATTTATATATTTATATATATATATAGATAATATATATGAATATAAATGCCTTCTTATGATGATTATTTATGTTTTTTTACCATAATATTTTATTTTTGCCATTTTATCTAATTGGGTTTAGTTTATACAAGTGGATTAATTTTTATTATTTACTTTTTTGTAGAAATTGAATTTTAGTATTTTATACTAATAGCTAATTAGTCTTTTTAAAGAAGGTTTTTTACTTATCAAGAAGTGATATTTTTTTTAATTAATATAAATTTATTAGAAAAAATAATAGTAAATGAATTTGGGAAATTAGAAATAGGATGAATAGAAGAAAATATTTCGTTGTTAATCGGAAAAAAGCAAATAATATAAGATAAATATTTTACTTATTTTTATGAAAAATAGTGGATTTATTAATATTTATTATAAATTATAAAGTATTATATATCTTTCTTATTTTAAAGTTGTTGATGGTTAAATTAGTTTAAAGTTATTTATTTTATATATATTTGAAAATATATATATATATATATATATATATATATATATATATTATGTTATTTTTCAGTTTATAAAACTATTTCGATATAAAAAAAAAAATATCTAATTATTTTTTTTAAAATATTATGTTATTTTACTTTCATATAGTCGTTATTTTAAAAATCTAGGAATTAAATAAATATAATAATTGGGAATTTTTTGAAATATTATAAATTTTTTTGTTATATTATAAAAATAAAATAGATTAGAATTGAAATATCATATTATTTATAATTTTTTAAAAAATTTAAATAAACTAAAAAATATAATATAAATATTTTTTAGTAATAAAACTTTCAAAACTCTAAACTTGTTATTATTATATTAATAATATTTATTTAAAATAAAATTAATATATATTTAATATTTTTATTTTAATTATATATAGAAAAGTTTATTAATTTAAATTTTTAAATATAATTATTTATAATGATATTAAAAGCTTGATTTGATTCAATGAATACATTGGCTAATTTGAATTTATTAAAAATATTTTAACATTTAAATACTAAAAAATATAAATATAATTATAGAAAATAAATTATATAAATATATATATATATAAAAAATAGTCGTTTTTTAAATAAATAAAAAATATATTTATTATTAATAATTATAAAATATATTATATAATTATATATTAAAGATTATATATAATATAAAATATTACATATATTAATATTTAATTTTTTCCTTTTTTTATATTTTATATTTTATAAAATAGTTAATTTATAACGAAATATAATATTTTTTTATCATTTTAAAAATGATAATTCAATTAAAAATATTAATTTTTTATTAATATTTTATATGATTAATTCTATATTATTATATATTTTTAAAAAAAAAATATAATAATAATTAGATAAGCAAAAAATTAAAAAATATATAATTTTAATATATGAAAACTATATTTAATCCATAAAAAATAAAGGATTATCAAAGGAAGATATAAACTTTGCTAGTAATAAAAAATTATTAATTGATGATTTTATATAAATATATAATTTAAAGCTAAATAAAAATACAAATAATTATATCGTCATTAATATTATATTTTAAATTAATTATAGATTCTTGCTTAAATGGAAAAAATAAATATATATTCGGCTTAAAATTGAAATAAAATCTCCTTTAATTATTATTTATTAAAGATTTTAATTTAGAACAATTTTTAACAAGCGAAAAAATAACAAATTAAAATAACGACTGTATAAGTAATAATGATTCCTAAAAATCTTCAATATCTACACAATCTTAAAATTCATAAACATCGTCTCATAACTATATTTCTTTTGAAGATTTATAATATAAATATTTAAATGATTTAAAATAATAGCTTAAAAGTAAAAAAAAAAAATATTTCTTTATATAAATATAACTAAAAAAATAGATTGTATAGTTAAAAAAAAATTCCGATTAAATTAAAAGATGTTTCTGGAAACAATTACGCTAAAAAATGTATTCAAGAAAGTATTATTTTACCAAATATATACCCTAATTTATTTTCAAATGGAAAACCAAAGCCATGGAATAAAATATTATTATATGGACCTCCTGGAGTTGGAAAAACAATGATTTGTTAGGCTATTTGTAATGAAACATAAGCTACTCCTATATGGGTATCATTAACTGATATTACATCAAAATTTATAGGAGAATCAGAAAAGTGTCAAAAAAAAAAAAAATTAAAATTATATAATATATATATATATATATATAAATATAAATATAAATATAAATATAAATATAAATATATATATATACATATATATATATATATATAAATATTTTAAAAGTATATTTTTTTTTAGTTATTTTTCAATAATATATTTTTTTATTTAGATTATTAAAAATTTTGTTTGATTTAGCTAAAGAAAATGCTCCTAGTGTTTTAATTTTTGATGAAATGGACTCTATTGGTAGAAAAAGAAACGGGAGTGAAACTGAAACTGAAAGAAGAATAAAAACTTAGTATTTGAAATAATTAGATGGTTTTTTTTTTCTATATAGATTATAATTAATTTTTGAATTTAACCAAAAAATATCATTTTTTAAGTTTAAAAAATTGATTTTAGATTCTTTTTTTTTTAAATATAAATTTTTATAATTTATTAAGATAAATAATATTTATAAAAATATATATAAATTTATATATATATATATTTATATATTTTATTTATAATTATATAGAAATAGATAATATTCCAGAATAAATATATGTAATAGCCACTACTAATATGCCTTGGGAATTAGATGTAGCAGTAATAAGAAGATTTTAAAGAAAAATATTATTACCTTTACCTAAAAATGATGATAGATTACTTATTTTTAAAAACTTTTTAGGATAAAAAAATCATGATATTAAAGAAAATGAATATTAATGTTTAGCCGAATTAACTGAAGGTTATAGTGGCTCTGATATAACAACTATTATAAACGAAGCATTTATGAGACCTATATATGAATTATAATTGTCTTAATATTTTAAAAAAATAAAGAAAATGTGTTTTTAATATATAATGATAAAACAAAAAAATTAACTTTTATTTTTTTGTTTATATAGTCATGTTGAAAATGATATAAATAATTTTTTTTATGTTTCATGTAATTAAAATGATAAAGGTGCGGAATAAAAATAACTTTCGGATATAAATCCTGTTTAAATTATCTTAAGAAATGTTTAAATTGTAAGTTTTAAGTTTTTAAAATATTTTTTATTTTATTTTATTATTAGAAAGATTTAAAAGAAAGTATTAAAAATTGTAAGCCGAGTGTAAGTAAAAGTTTTCTATAATTATACAATAAATTTTTATTGAAATATGGACATATTGATTAAAAAGAAGATATGTATAAAGAAAGTTCACATTATAAGAATTCTATGTATGTTTGATAAAATGTAAAAAGATTTTTTTTTTTCTTCCTTTATTTATAAAATAAAAATAAGTTTTATTTGTTATTAAAAATAAAAATATTTAAATATATAAAATAAAAATATATTTAAATATATAAATATATATATATATATATATAATATATTTATTTTTTTACATCTATAAATATATTTATATCTTTTGCTATTTTATTTTATTTATATTATTATCTTTTTTATTTTATTTTTTTTAAATGTTTCTTAATTTAAAATAAATTATATGATTGTATAATTATAAGATATATAAAAATTTTATATTTTAATATTTATATATAAAAAAAATATATTATAATATTAAAAAAATTAATAATTATTTAATGTAAAAATAAAATAATTTTATTTTTATTTATATAATAATTTTATTTTAGAAAATACTAAGTTTAATACTAACATTTAAATTTAAATTTTATTTAATTAGTAAAATTTTTTTTCATTCTCTAACATCACCATCCCATTCATCGTAGTATTAAAACTTATGGAGTACTTTTTATAAAATTAAATTAAAAAATATTTTCAAATTATATTTATTTAATTTATATTACCATCTTATCCACATATAAATGTGTATAATGGAACTCCAACAGCAATCGGATAAAATAAGATATTCTTGGGTGCTAAAAAAACCATAGGAAGTCCTACAAAGGCAGTTTTAAAATTCCAGAAAATTCTTCTTATCATTAATTTTAATTTTAATTTTAATATATCTAATATTTTTAAAATAATTAATTTTTTGTTTTGAAAAAAAAATTATATATATTCCAATATTTTTTTAATTTATAAAAATATTTTAATTTTAATAATAATTAAAAAATAAAAAATTAATAAAATAAATTAATTAGAAAATAATATATATATATAACTTAATATTTTAAAAATATATTAATATATATATATTTATTTATATTATATATTATAAATATTAATATATATATATTAATATATATATATAATATTTATATTTATATATGTATATATATATTTTATATATTAATAATAATTTATCATGAAAAAAAATAATGACTCTTTATAACATCTTCTAAATTTAATTCTCCCTTTTTAATAATTTTTATATTTTAATATTAATTTTTTTTATTTTATAAATTAAAATATTTATTACTCTTTTAGGAATTTCTGGAAAATCTATAGTTGGGAATCTTCTTTGAAATGAATTTCTTAAATCTTCCAATAAGGGTTAAGAATGTAATTTTACAAACTATTTTAAAATTTTTATAAAAAATTTAAATAAAAGTAATTACTTATTTTCTTAAAACATCATGCAAAATTTCTACATCAGCTGCATGAGTCCAATAACTATCATGCACTGCTGCAAAATATATACCTAACTTGTTACATTCTATAGCCGTATACATAAGATGTGTTGAATCTAACGAATGTATATAATTTGGTGGGAAAGCTGATCTTTATTTTTACTTATTAATTGGTAATTCATCATGATTAGCCTCAATAGTAATTTTTTAAATAACAGTATTTATAACATTCAAAGTACTTTAATTCCTATAAGGCTAAACAACTGGCAATCCCATATCAGTGATCCAGCTAACCGGATTTCCAGTCGCTGATATAAGCGCTGCGCAACTAATTAGCCATTTTTTAATATAATGCGCTTAAGTAAAGAGATTTTTGATTTATAATAAAGTAACAGTAGCTAAATAATACGAAGCCTTATAATTATCTTCCTCATTCATAAAATCCCTGTCTTTTAATTACCTTAAAATCTACTATCTAGCTCCTACAAAGGTGACCCCGTATACACTTGTCATGACTGTTTATTTAACTATTTTCCTTTTTATTTATCCTTGTAATTTTTTGGCAATTTCATAATTTTCACTTAGCTCATTTTTGCAGTCTTCGTCAATTTTCTGTTCTACCATTGAGGCTACGTGACTATATAAATCTCCTGGCTTTATACTATCTCTTAAGTTTACCTATTCTGCTCCGTATTTATCTCTTCCTATAGCCGCATAGTGTTAAAGTCCGTTACATGAACCGTCCATATGGACATGTAAATGTGAAATATGGTCTTCTGGATTTTCAAGCTATAAGGCTTCTGAAACCTCAAAAATAGCAGAAAGTGCCTACCAGCAATCTTCTACTTGGAGCCATTCTCGGTTTTTAATAGGATCACTAGCCCATCGTTTTATATTTTCGAACTGGCTTTCTGTATAGGCAACCCTTTGGTCAAAAGAGAGCTTATCAACACCCAAAAGATTCGATGTGTGTACTTTTAGCCAGTACCAGCCTGTTTTTCCGATTCTTTTGCTTTCGGAAAACTCCAAAAGGCCTCTGCATCTGTCAGCACCTATATGGTTTAAATGAGGAGGTATTGGATATAATCTACCCCTAAAATCTACGTTATGAGGGAAATAAATCCTATCTAAATTTTAAAAAGCTCTAGCGACTTTGAGTTTTAAAAGAAAATCACTTCTATTAGAATGTATATCTCTTTATTATTATATTTTTCGCATTAATTTGGCTTTTTCTTTATAGTCTTTACACTCATCTACTTAATATTAATGAATATAATTTGTATAATCGTAATATTTTTTCGGAATTTCTCCTATATCACCTCCTTCTTCCCATATTTTTTCCATTACATTTAAAACCCTTTTATTTATTCTCCAGGGTGTCTTCCCGATTATATTCAGAATTTCATATACTTTCGATAAGTCAGTATTAAAAAGGGACTTTTCTTATAATTAAGAATCCTCGAATCTCATCAGATGAGTAGGTCTTAAATAATAACCACCCATCTCATAGTCTTGCCATTTAGCAGGGGGATATATCATAGGCAAAGATCTATCTAAATGCATAAATAAGGAGTCTGTTTTATCCGTTTCTTAGTTCATAGAGTGTAAAAAATACTGGTTTACGTTAATTACTCCTACAAAACCTTAGTTTCTTTTAGATTTTATATATGAGGGGACTAGGAGGCTTACCCAGAAGTTATCTTCGTTTCGTATTTTGATACATTCTTTCATTACATAGACTAATAATGAGCCTATTTTATATTGAGTTTCTTTTGGGATGCCTAATTGTTCATAGTTTATTTGTATTTTATTGCTTTTATTTGTGTAGATATTATTTAAAAGTTAATTTTGGTTTTCTGTTTTCATTTATTAAACAAGTTCATCTAAGTCTTTTTTTTCTTTCTCCTTTTTCAAAGCTTCTTCTTATTAAAATATATATTAAACATTAACGGATTTGCCAATCTACGCAAAAAGAAGTTTAGAAACAATCACTCGGTCTTTTTAATCTAGTCTTTCCTTTTTTTCCTTCTCAGAAAGTTTCAATATACATTTCATTAATTCAGTTAGGGAAATAACAGCAAGTTTTTCAGCCTCTATTTAGGCCAAAAACTATGCGTAGTATTTCCTTTCGCCTTTCAAAGTTCCCAAACGGCATTATTATTGTTCTTCTCGAATTACTTTACATAGATTAGGAAACCATTAGACTATATGTTATTTCGCAAAACCCATATTTACATTCAAACCGAAATTCGATAAACTCTCGTATACTTAGAAAAATTTATTTACGGCTTAGTCTTGTGAAGATTGTTCTAGAAGAAGTTACCTTTCGTAAAGATTTCGAGTATTTTCTTTCTCAGAGTATTTTATACCGTAGTAGGGAAGACCAAAATGCTCAGTAGGGAGAGATTGAAATAACTTGGAGTACATTTCCTCTATAATATTGCCGAATACCTCATTTTGGCTATCTATAATGTTATTTTATTCTATTTAAAAATATTAAAATATATATATAGTTTATAAAAAAACCTAGTTTATTTAATATTTCTGGAAATATTTTGCAAATGTTTTCAATTAGTTTTGGAGTTAAATCGCCCGAGAGAAATCCTTTGTTTGATTTGTCGATTATTTCTATTAGGATTTTGAGGTTTTTGAAAATATTTATAGCTTTTTCGACTCTTTTGAAATAATTTGAGTTTTATTCATCTTCTTTTTCTTAAGTTTATTTATTTCCGATTTACATATTTTTTAATTATTGAGTAATTAAAGGGACTATTTAATTTGGTCTTAATAAAAATTCATTAAAAAAAATTACACAGCATTCTTCTAATAATTCACCTTCTAATTAATTAAGGTATTTTGCGGCTTTTAAACCTTCTTATAAATATTCTTTTTTTATATGACTATATTTTAAAAGATTTAATTCATTTTTTAATTAAAATTTTTCAAATTCGCTTTTTTATTAAAATATTGTATAGTTCTATTATTAATTTTATTATTAAATAGGTTATTGATTAAATTATTAATTTTGCTATTGTGTTTGTTAAAATTATACAAATTAACTTTCGTTTTATAATGAATTATATTTCTATTTTAGGGTAAATATGTTTAAATTATATATGTTATTAAATATAAGCTTTTTAATTATCTTTCTTGTTAACATTTTTTTTTTATATTTTTTTTTTTAATTTTTTTTATAATTAAAAGTATTTTAATCTTTTTATATTTATACTTGTTTAAGATATCTAGAATTTAAAAAAAGATTTTTAAAAAATAATTTAATTTATTTAAAAAAAAAAAAAATATATAAACAATTAAAAAAAGAAAAATATTATATATAATAAATAAATTAATAAAAAAATATTATTTTTTTATAAATATAATATATATTATACATAAATAAAAAAAATATTTTTTTTTAAATAAAAAGATAATAAAAAAAGATATTAATAAATTGCATTAAATTAAAAATAATTATTATGTATATAAATATATATAAAATATTTAAATATATATATAAATATTTATATATATTTATATATATTTTATATAAATATTTATATTTTCTTATTATTATTTTATCTTTATCCTATTAATATATTATTTATATTTTCTTTATTCATTATTTTTTATAATACTACTATTATATTTTTAATAATTTTTTTTTTTTCTTTATTCAATAAATAAAATATATTCATAATGTTTATTCTTAAATCATATTTTTTTTTAATTATTTATTTTAATACAAATTTATCGCTTTTTTTTTTACTTATTTGATAACTTATCATTATTTAAATATAATTTTTTTTATCTTCTTATTTTTTTAAAACTTATATATATTTTTTTTTCCTAATAAAATATATTGCTTATCTTATATTAATTAGTTATGAATTACTTCCTACCAGTTTTTAGTCCTCTATTTATTTATTTTATAATATTTTTAAGTTATTATATTGCAGATAAACCTATAATTGGGTTTGCTAATGTAATCTATATAATAATTTATATATAAATATAAATGAATTACACACATATTTACATAGACACAATTTATTTTAATATAATTAACTTAAAATCTAAGTTAATAAAAATTTATAATTTTAAAATTATTAAAAAAATTAAGTTTATTGTTTTAAATCCTAAAATTTTTAGATATTAGAAGTTATTATATTATATATCGGAAAAAGAATAAATTTAGTATATAAATATATATATATATATATATATATATAAAGATATGAAAAAAACTCTTTTAAATAAAAAGTTTAATATTTTAATGAATAATAACAGAGAAGAAACAATTTTAATTAAAAAATTGATGTTTTACTATAATATTAAAATATATTTGCATATTTATGAATAAATACAAGCTTTTATATTTTATTATAAAAAAATTAATTAATAATAAAAAACATATAAATTAAGATATTTTTTTTTGCAAAATTAATTTTATTTTATATTTTAGTTAAATACTGAAATTATTTAAAAAAATAATATTAATTTTAAATAATTATATTATATAAGAGTAAAAACATTTTAATATTAAAAATGTTAAGATATATAGATATTGTTAAAAAAAAAAAAAAAATTAAAAATGATTAATTATTAATAAATATTAATTTATATAAATTATTTTTAAATATGTTAATAAACATTATAATATACATTTATATATATATATATTTATATATTAATTTATTATATATTTTTTATTTTTTCTGAACTTTATTCATTTTTTATAATTTATTTAATAATTAATATAATTAAATTTATTTATTATAATCTTTTTAATTTTTTTCATTTATTTAATTATATATTAATAAAAAATTATAGAAATTAAAATATTATTATATAAGTTATAGATAACTATATTATAAAAATATTAATATTTGTTCTTTTAATAATTAATTATTATTGTTGTATTTTATTATCTTATTTTCTTATTATTAATTTGTATTTTTAATTAAAAAAATAAATAAATTATTAAATAATAAATTAATTATTTATTATAATATATTAAAATTAATACATTTATTATTAAAATATAATTTAATATTTTTTTTAATATAAATATATTTTTATTCATTTGTAATTTAATTGATATTTAAATGTAATATTGACATTGGTATTTAACAAATATCATTAAAAAGATAATATCATAATTATTTAACAAATATTTTTATATAAAATAAATAAATATTAAATAATATTTAAAAAAAAAAAAAAAAAATTAATGTTTTAATATTTTTTATTTATAAATATATTTTATATTAAATTATAGAATATAAAAATAGAATATAAAAATAGAATATCAATTTTTTTATTAATTTTTAATGTAAACAATGAAGATAAATTTATAAATTTAAAATAGAATTTAAAAACGTATTTTTAAAATAATTATATATTTTTTCATAAATAAAATTTAATTTTTTTTATTTTAAAATTAAAAATTATTATTTCAATTTTAATTTTTTTTAAAAAATTATATTTTTTTAATTTAATAAAATTAAAAATAATTAAAAATTGTTTTTATTATATATAAAATATATATATGTAAAAAAATAAAAAATATTAATAATTGAAATATATTATTTTTTTATATATAGAAAAATTAAATATTAAATTAACATTCTATTATTAAGAAATATAATATATATAATTTTATAATATATCTTAATTTATATTTATTAAATAAAAAATGTATTTCTTATTAATAATAATAATAGTTATTTTTTAAATTAAATTTTCATAACAAATTCTATGTACTAAATTTATAAATAATTCACTATACATGCTGAATAAATTATAAAATGATATAGATTATAGCTATATTGATAAATAAGGAACTATATATTGGAATATCTGTAAAAAATTATAAAAAGAACATTAATGTGGAAATAATGATACTTATGCTTCATTTTATTTCTAATAAAATACTTCTCCTACAAATTGCTTGTATTTAACAGGAAATTAAAGTTTTACAAGTTACATTATTTAAGAATTAAGTATATTTTTGTTAAGGAAAAAATAAAATATATATAATATATTTAAATATATATATATATATATAAATATATATATATATATATATATTTTTATATATATTTTATATTATAATTTAAAATATTTTTATAATTTTATAGATAATGACAAAGGAATTTCAATTTAATTTACCGGGGGTTAGCATTATTAAAAAGATATAGAATAAAACTTTTTACTTGAAATAATTTGCAATTAAAATGTATAAACCTATAGTTTCTAATCTTTTTAAATTATAGATAATAATTATTTATTATAAATTCATTCATAATATGGATGTAAGTAATTAAAAATAAATTAATTTTGGTTGTTTTTTTAAGAAAATAAATGGGCTGCTTTTATTTTATTCGTTTTTTCAGGATTTTTTTAAATTTTTTGGTTTAAAATTTATAAAAATTACATTGTATTTATCAGGATTTATATTTGGATCTTTAATTACATTTGTAAATTTAATATTTTTTAAATTTTTAAATTAAAAATAAGTATATTTTCGAATAATTCATTTATTAAAAAGATTAGTCTAATTATGAATTTTATATAACTATATTTGTTTCTTTAGGAGTAGGAATTATTTGCGGTGTAATAACTAATAAATGTATTAAGTTTGGATTTTTCATTATAGGAACTACTGGAGGAATGTTTTTAGCTTTAATAATTTTAATGCTTTAAATATTATTGAAAATACAAAGGTTATTTTATGAGTTATATATTAAAATTTATATATTATATAAATATAATATAATATAAAACTAAATATATTATATATATATATATATATATTTATATATATATTTTCATATATTATAAAAGCTAATTTTATGGGTTTAATAGTTAGTTTTTGCAATTATTTGTGGATTTTTAGCTGTTTGTATAAAAGAGTAATTAAAAATTCTAAAAATAATTTATTTATATTTTTTATAGTCATGTTTTGATTTATTCTAGCTCTTTAATTGGAAGTTATTTAATTGCAAGAGCAATATCACTTTATATTGGATACTTTCCAAATGAGTATACTATTAGTGAATAAATTAAAGTTGGAAATTATAAATTTGTAAAAATAAAAAAATTATATTTTTGTTTTGTTTAAATAAAAATATATTTTTATATAAAAAAGCCATGGTAATATTATATTTATTTAGTTGGGATAATTTTTTTAATGATTTTAGGTATTTTTAACTAGTATTAATAGAAAAATAAAAAATAAAGTCTAAGTTATTATAGGTAAATGAATTGAGAATATAATTAAACACTTAATAATTTTTAGATATAAAATATAAAATAGATAAAAATATTAAAAACAAAATTACAAATTTTCATTTAATATTTATTTTTTAATATTAAACTGTTTTAATAAAAAAATATCTAATTTATAAATATTTTTAAAAACATTAATTTTTGTTTTGTTTTTATTATATTATTTTTTTTTTTAAAAAAAAAAAAATATAATAAATAACTTAGATAAATAAAATAAAATAAAAAAATAAATATCTTAAATATATATTATTCAATGAAAAATAATAATAATATAATTATCATTATTAATTTTTTTTTTTTTTTAAAATAAATATTTTTTTTATTTTTTTAAAAAAAATAAAAATAAAATTACATTAAAATTATAATTTTTATAAGTTATTGAAATAAATATAACTATATATATATATAATTTGTCTTAAATTATTATTTTTTTATATCATTATTATCTTTGTGAATCTTACCAATTAATTTCTTCCATTTCATTTTGTTCGTATATTTTTTCTAAATTTATTTTATCAATTTAATATTGATTTTTTATATAATATTCTTCTTATATATATTCTTCATCAACATCATTTATTTCAGAACTATTTTAAATATCGTTTTAAATATTATTATTATCTGCACAATTATCAATATTATTAATGTCATCGATTTAATTATTGCTTTAATTTATTTCACTTGATCCATTTCTTCTTTCTAATAAAGGCTCTTCGTATTCGTTTTCATCTAAATTTTATATTTTTATAAATCTAATTTTAAATTTAATTTATTTTTATTTTAGTTATCGTAATCTTCTTAT
>NW_004087295.1:0-14853 GCF_000220395.1 Ichthyophthirius multifiliis
TTTTTAAAAATTACATTCTCTTTTATATTTAAACAAGAAAAAGATATTTTATATTTTATGGACTTCTACTGTTTTAGTGTATTAATTGTCTTAGTAATTATTAATTTGTTAATTTTTTAAAATTACTTCATAATAATAACTGTTTGAAAGCTATCTTTTTATAATAAGGTGAAATATAGAGTTATTAAATAAAGAATTGTTAATTTACTTATTAAATTCAATAATTAGAAATGAAAAAATTATATTTAATAAAATTTGATTAAATTGTAAACGCAAATAATGAAATATAAAAAGTAATAAAAAAATATTAAAGAATAATATTTATTATATTAAATAATATTTTTAAAGAAATATTATTAATTAAAAAAAATATGAATAAAATAATTTTTAAAATGAAAAATAAAAAGAGGAATTATAAATTTTAAGTATTTAAAATTAAAAATATTTAGAATAAATTTTATAATATAAAACCAAATCAAAAATTTTAAAAGAAAAAATAAGTAATATTGAAAAAGAAAAAGTATAAATACAAGAGATTATTTTATAAAAAACATTGTGTAAAGAATCGAACTTAATTTAAATTTAAAATAACTAGGAATAATAGTTAAAAATAAATAAATTAAATTAAGAAATAAATAAATTAAAATAATAAAATATTTAATTGGAAATATAAAATTAAGAATTTAAAAATCTTTTAGATTAATAAAAAAACCAAATGGATTAATAATAGATATTTTTGTAAATTAATTAGTAAAATTAAATAAACGAAACTTCATTTTAAAGACAAATTTTAGATTTAAAAAATAATTTATAAGAGTCAGAAATATAAATTATAAAAAAAAACTAATAATTATAAATACAAGAAGAGAACTATATTTAATAGATATAATCTTTATAATAAATTATTAAAAATTTAGAAGAAAATATATCTAATTAAAAAAATTAATTTAATTAAAAAGATAAATAAGATATTTTACAAATTTCATTATAAAATAATTTTGATAATATGCAAGTATTTATATTTTATAAAATATTTTATCTTTTTTTTTTTTTTAATTTTAAAGGAAAAAAACGATTTTAATGAAAAACTAAAATTTGAAAATAAAATAATTTCATCAGAATTATAATCTAATTGCTTAACAGATTAAATATAAAATATGAATTAGAATTTATAATTTTCTTAAAATAATATTAAATCATAATCTAATTATTATAGTCTTAAAGATAATCATAAAACAGTTTATTCGGAATAAATAATTAACAAAAAAACTAATTAATAAATGTTTTTAAGTGTTGAAAATATTAAAAGGATAAAGTAAGAAAGCAAAATTAAATTATAAGTATATATATAATAATATATAATTTATTAATTATAAAATAAAAAGAAATTAAATGACATAAAGAAATTAATAATAGAACACAAAAAATAAAAAAAATGATTTTAAAAATATAGATATTTATTAAAATGAAAATATATATTAATTTAATAATATTTCTTTTCAATATATATATATATATATATATATATATATATATATATATATATTTTGTTATATTAACATTATAAAATAAATATTAATTTCTTTATTATTTTATTTAAAAAATATATAATATATAAAATAAACTATATAAAACAAAAATATTTAATTGGATATATTATAAAATCTAAAATTCATAATAAAATAAATTATATGTATTTTATAAAGCCTTTCAATTATTTTAAATTACTAATTTAATTATTATTATTATTTTAATTTTTTAATTTTATAAGGCATTTTTTTATATTAAATAGCCTAAATATTTCATAAACTATTTCATTTTTAAGTAAATTATCTCTTTATTTTTAAAAAATTACTATATTAATACATTAAATATATTTTACTCTTTAGCTAGATATTTGAAAATATCACAAATTTAATATTTCTAAATATTAATACTTTGTATAAATTTAGATAAATATTAAATCATTAATTTGTTTTCTTTTTTATTTATAAAATCCTATATAATCTTTTTTTTATATAAATTTTCAATTGATAAAAATAGAACATAAAATCTTTTGATATTTTATTTAATTATGAAATAATTTCATATTTTTTTAAAAAAAAATCAATATTAGAATATTATTTAAAAAAATATAAAAAATATAAAGAAGTAAATGAGAAATTGAAATTATTTCATTTTTTATTATTTGTATATTTAGGATTTAATTTAGAGTTTTTTTCTCCTTTATAAATAATTTTAAATCCTCCTGTATCTACAAGCTTTTTAGTACCTTTTTTAGCCATTGAATAATCAACAACTACCTTTACAGTGTCAGTTAAAACTCTTTAAACAAGATCTTTAGTAATCGAAGTACTATAATCCATTGAAGGTGAGCTATTTATTTCAATCAACCATGGTTACTAATTAGAATCTATCATAAAATCGTATCCAACTAATTCCATTGAATTTTTTCTAGAGCCAACTTAGTCTTTACATGATTTTAAAGAATTTATAACAATTTATTTCATTTTAGGTTAAATTTTTTCATAAAATACATCATAATTATTATTAGTTTACTTTTATTTTTTATATATATTAATATAAATAATGTGTTTTTTACTTTTAAATATTAAGCAAATTAGTCTTATCTCCACATTAAATCATCTTTATCAATATCTCCGTCTTTATTACATCTTTAAATTACATTATTAGTCAAATGTACAAATCTATTAATATAATTATTTATTTAAAATAATCAATAATTAAATTAATACTTATTATTTAAATCATCTATATTATGATCCACTGAGCAAAACCTTAAATAACATTCTTCGAAAAACCATATTTTAGGAGGGCAAAAATTTTATATAATTACCCATTATCTTAAATCAAATTTCTTTTATATTTATAAATATTTTTAACTTATTAATTATTATTTTTATAAATAATATATATATAACATATTTATTTAACTTTATTTGATATTAATAATGGCCTTTCTATGTATTTTTACACTACATATTATGTTTCTTTACCTACTATATAATCAAATATTTTATCTAAGTCGTTAAAACATTTTATTCCTCTACCTCGTGATAAAACTTATAGGAAAGAAAATATAATTAAATTGAATGAATAAAAAAAATATATATAAATATATATATATAAATAAATAAATAAATATATATATATATATATATATATATATATATATATATAATAAACAATTCGGTTTGACAATCCATATATTTCTATATCCATTTATATTGTATTAAGGGTCAATTTAAGA
Organism: Ichthyophthirius multifiliis; assembly: GCF_000220395.1. NCBI lineage: Eukaryota > Ciliophora > Oligohymenophorea > Hymenostomatida > Ichthyophthirius > Ichthyophthirius multifiliis. The sequence continues at coordinate 3,272 of NW_004087295.1, forward strand.
TAGTTTATTTAAGCATTTTATGCATAGATCTAATAGTATTTTTTTATATTTATTTTATATTTGTTAATGGTTATTCAGTCTCATTTTATTTTTCCCTTAATTTTTAAAATAGTGCTTATTATTTCGATTGTTCTATTTAAAACTCTTATTTACATAGAATTTCCCATTCTTCAGAACTTACACAAGGCAATATATCTTAATTCTATATATTATTTATAATTTTTTAAATATTTATTAGTATTTAAATTACATATATTAAATCTATTTATTAAAAGAAATCAATGAATTTTCGTTAAATTATATCTATAGCTATCCTAACACTTAATTCTAAATTTTCATCGAATTTTTCAGAATTTTTCAATATATCTATAAATTAATGGATCATACTTTCTGCCTTTTAAATTTTTGTAAAATATATTTATTTTAAAAATAAATATAAATTATATATATATATGTAATATATATTAAATATATATATATATTTTATACATATATTTATATAATAAATATTTATATTAATATATAATTTTTATATATTTATTTAATTAACATAGAAATATTATATATTTATTATTTAATTAATATACAAATATTATTTACTTTTGTAAATTTAAAATTTTCCATAAAATCTTCGAATTCTTATAAATCTCCTAAATCAAAACATCTTGGAAAAAATTAATAAATATCCATATTTTCTGAATGTATTAAAGTTTTTAAACTTCTAGAAAGTCCATATTTACTTGTAAATACAGAATTATTATCAAAATGATTTACTATTTAAAAATCTTATAAATTATCATAATCTATATCACTTACCTATTATAATAATTGACAAAAAATATAAAAATAAATACTTTTGTAGTCCATTTAAAATCAAAACAAGGAGAAAAGCAGTCTGTGTTTTCGACCCAATCCCTTTCTTTTAAAGCTTTTTTAAGATCTTAATAACCTCCTTTAATAATAAATACTTTAGTTTTTGGATCTATTTTATTTTATTTTTTCCATTTTACAAAATCTGTTTATTAATATGAATTTGTTTATTTTTATTTAAGTTCTTCGTCTGATTAACTTTCACATTCTTCTTTTTATTTATAGTTTTATTAAAGTGCTTTTTATTGTTAAATTTAAGAAAGTCTTTTTCTTACATCATAGTTTATAGATTTTAGTTATGCTGAATTTAAAAAATTGAATCTGTTTTTAAATTTTATAAAATATTTATTTTATTTTTTAATAAATATTTATACTTTTCCCTATATTTATATTTTCCTTTTGTTTTAACTATTTTTAATAACTTTTGAATTATATTTAATGTATTTTATGTAAATTTAATTTGATTTTCCTTTAAAAATATATATAATCATTTTTTTTTATTTATTTTTTAAATTAAAATATAAATAAAATACTTCATCTTTATTATTTAAATATAAAAAAGTTTTAATTTCTTTTTTATTATTCAAATAATTGAAATAATTTTCTTTTTTTCCCAATATATGTAAAAGTTATACTAAATTATATCTAAAATACCTTATACATTTGTTTTTATCATCTTCTGACATTTTTAATATTACTTTATTTGTTATATATGATTTTGTCACAATATTATTTCTTAAAGAATTTCTTTTAATCTCTACTTTAGTTTAAGAATCTTAAGCAATTGCATGTATTAATTATGTTTTTATTTTTAATTTTTTTTAAGCCTATATGATTTTTTTTTTTATAAAAAAAACAACAACAAAAAAAACAAAATTTACTTTATTTTAACTAGCAGATCTATTTTGGCTTTAAAAAGGAATTTTTTATTATGAAAAAATTTAACTTTTTAATTATTTCTATGAATCATCGTACATATTATATTTTTTAGCAATAAGAGACTTTACTTAATCTTATTTCAATTATGTTTGTTGTTATAAATATTATAAATTAGTTAAATATTAAGGAAAAATATTAAATATAGAGTTTATTTAGTTTGTTTAGTTTTCTTAAGTACTTTCTTCATTTTGTTAGTATTTTTAAGACTATTCAATTTATGTTTTTTACATTTTTAAAAAATTTTTGTTATTTCTAAGCGAACATTTTTAAGGGAAAATTAATTAATTGAAAACTGGCATTTTTATATTTTCGATTGTATTTTATTCTTCAGTTGATTGCTTATTTGTTAATTAGACATTAATCTAATTTATTAGTTTAATTTAATTATAATGGTTAAAAGAAAATTGTTATTTTGTTAATGATATTGTGTGGTTGCTCTATACTATATTGTTTTTTTGTTTGAATATGTTTTATTTTAATAAATATTGTTCCGTTTTGGTGTTTTTAGTTGCTTAGTTTTCGCTTGCAATTTGGGATTAACCTTAAATATCAATTCTTTGTAATAGCATTTCTTTTATTTTTACTTTTTATATATTAATGTATATATGTTGTTATTTAAATGATTATTTATGTCTTTTTATTTTTTAAATAAATATATAAATAATATGTTTTTTTGTAAAAAAATAGTTTAAATTAAATTAATTTTTTATGATAATAATTTATTTTTTATTAAATAGAAATATATTTTTTATATCAATTAAATTTATTTAGTTCATCTTTTTTTAGTAAAAGCTAAAAGTTTTAAAATTCTTAAGAATAATCGTATTATATCTATATATAATATAATAGTACCAAGAATATAATCATCAATTTTAAGACAATAAATGTTATTTTTCTTAAAAAATAAATAAAAAAATAAGTATTTATATTTTTAATAAATATAAGAAAACAAAAAAAATACCATTATTAACTAAGTGTCATAAATTATATAGTACCCGTAAATCATAGCTGATATAACAACAATTAGTATATTATAAGACTCATAATCATAAAAGTAAACAATCCAAGAACAAAAAAAACAAACAGAAACAAGCATAAATAAAGTAGCACCGCAAACAGTATAATCTGTTTTTGAATAATAAGCATAAATAGTCAATAAAAAAACGATTGCTAATGTATTTAATCCTGCCATAATTACTCTTTTTAAAAATATAATATTATTTTATATGCAGAAAAATTTTTAATTTATTTTAACATTTATTTGCCATCTTCTGAAGCAACTCCATATTCATCATATGCCACAAAGCAACAAACAAAACTTTATTTTTTAAATGTATTTTATATAATATTTTTAAAAATTACCTAACTATATATCCTTAAGATAATGTAAATATTAATAATAAGAAATAATTTAAAGGAACTTATCTTGCTATATCCTAAAAATATATATATATATATATATATATATATATATATATATATATATATAATTTAAATCTTTTACATTATTACAAAATATTGCTATTAATATCGATACTGAGATAAATGACTAAAATATAAACAATACATAATTTTACATTTAAAAAGCTGCGTATTCAGGATATACCATAGATGCATAAACCATTAAAGCTGTTAAAAATAACTAGTAAAATAATATTGAATAAACTTTCCTTATAAAGCTTAATTTTATATTTGGGTTTTCAAATAATGAAGAATTATCATATATTTCGTCTTTCTCAAGCATTTAAAATCCGTTTGGGTTATTAATGTAATTAATATTTTGTTATTATATTTCTTAATTTTCGACGTCCATTTATTATTTTTTTAAGTAATTCTAAAAAAATATTTTTTTTATTAATATATAAAAATTATAATAAATAATTATTTTATTATATATAAATAATTTGAAATTCTCTATATATTTTTATTATATAAATTTTTATTATAGAATTAAATAAATATCAATAAAGAAAATTTTAAATTTTGGATTTATTTTATTTAAATATTAAATAAATAATCATATATATTATCTTTATTTTAAATAAAAAACTTGATAAAGTAAATTTTATTACAAAAAATTAAATCAAATTATTTATATTATTTGTTTATTATATTTTAAATAAATAAATTGAGATTAATATAACCTACTAATAAATTTTAAAGATAGTTTCAGATATAAATAAAAAAAATCATATAAATTTAAATAATAATTATTTATTTATAATTAAATAGAAAAGAAAAAGAAGAAATATTAATAAATATTATATTTAAGTTAATATAAATTTAAATATATATACAAATTAAAAATAAAAATAGATATGAAAATAAAAATAAAAATAAAATAAAAAAAAAATTAAAAAACAAATGTAAACTATATATTAATTTGTATAAAAAATTATTTTTAATAATAATAAATTAAATTAAAAATATAAGTTATATCTTAAAATATTTATTATTAATAATATATATTTAAATTTAGTTATTACTTTTTTAATTATTTTTTTATTTATTTTAAAAATATCTATATATATATATAATATATATATATATATATATATATTTTTAATATTTTCTTATTTATATTTAATATTGAATCTCTTTTCTTTCTAAAAAAATATAATTAAAATCAACTAATATATTTATCTGCTTATTAATTCAAAATCTTTGCCGAATTTTTAGCATCTAAAAACAATGAAAAATCAATTCTATGTCATCTCTAAAATAATAATTTAATAAAATTATTAATCAAAAAAAAAAAAAATACTATGTAATTTCGTTTCTTCCTTCAGTATTAGCCAAAACACTAGCCGGACTTAATAATTAAATTGCATATCTTAAGCTACTTTTATCTCCAATTTATGCTAAATGAGAAAGCGCATCACTTGTTAATTTGATATTTTCTGTTGATGCTCTAATAGCTAAAATTTTAATTAAATCTTCAATTCCATACTAGCTAGTTTTAATAATAAGTAATCTATCTAACAAATCAACAGGAATACCGTGTGGCGATACAATGTCAGTTCCCCTTATAGTACACATACCTCTATTAGTAGCTAAAATTACAATTGGAGCTAAATTAGATTCTAATGCTCTATTTAAAAAAGTGAAACATTCAATATCTAACATATGTACTTCATCAATAAAAAGAACTCCAGGTACTAATTCTGCAATTCCTTAGTCTATATATTTGTTAACTATTTAATTAATTTGTTGTCTTAATTTATCTGTTATTTCGGTTTTTTTAGGCTTCATTATTTAACCCATTAATGAAACAAAATCTTATCCATGTTAAGGTTTTGCATTTGCAATATCCAAATCATGTAATGTAATATCTTACACTATCTCTTTTTTTTTATGAACATCCCCTTTAGGTAAAGGAACATATTCTTCAGCTTCGAGATCAAACTCAGAAGCATAAGAGTCACATTTACCTACTCTTTTTACATTTCCGGAAGATGCTTCGATATAAATAACATCGCCTGTGGAAACTTTTTCTCTTTACATATTTTCATATATAGAAGGGTCGAGTTTTAATTATTTAGTGCCTTTAGATGTCTTTAATGTAACTATTACACTGGATACGATCTTTCCATATCTATATTTATTTATTTATTTTTTTAAATAAAAATAAAATATAATATAATTTTTAAAACCCTTCAGCTTCTTCACGTTCTTCGGTTTTTAATTCAGTAACTTCCCCTTCCCAAACTTCTTTGGTTTCCTTTATTTTCAATCCAATTGCTCTTCTAAAGTTTTCCATTAATATTTCAGTCTTTTTTACTTCTGAAGAATATACTTCAGAACCCACCATAGGACAAAAAGGCACTTTAGGACCTAATTCAGTTGATAAAGCTAATGCAATTGCTGTTTTTCCAGTTCCAGGAGGTCCGGCTAATAAAACTGCTCTTCCGGCCATTTTTTTGGTTTTTATTAAATCACATATTATACCTGCGGCCTATTTGATTATTTTTTTTTTTAATTATATTAATTATTTTTTACTTCTCGAGCATTTTCTTAGCCTACCATACCAGAAGCAACAGCTACGGCAGTTCCTTCTTCATTTAAACCGAGACCTTTTACGTGTGAATGAGATGCTATTCTTTAGGTTTTGGTTGTTGATTTAACTTCTTCGATCTTTTTTTATTTTATTTTTTAAGTATATATATTGAGATAAAAATATAATTACTTTCATTTTGTGTTTTTTTTTTTTTATTTTATATATATTAATTTAATATTTTTTTTAGTTTTTTCTTTTTTCTTAAATTTAAATTAGAAAAATATTTTTTAATTTTTTTTTATTAAGAAAAAAATAAGATATATATAATATATATATATATATATATATATATTTTATATATATTTAATTATATATATATATATATATTATATTTATATTCGAGATAAATCGATATAATGATTCATTATTATTTGTGACGTAAAGTTATAAAATATTAGTTCGAAGAATATAATTATTATACAAAAAATTAGTTAAAAAATTAAAAGGTATACATAACAACTTAAAGTAAATAAAATAATAAATATGATGCTTTAAACATTTATCAATATAAATTTACATTTAATTAAATTATAATATAAAATATACTATTTATAATTTATTTATTACTATTTTTGTTTCTAACATAACGTGTTCATACTTAATGTACAAATCTTCAAAATTTTCTTAAATATATTATATTTTTATTTTATTTTAATTTAGACAAAATAATATATAATTTATCTAAATATTATTAATATATTAGTATTTTAAATATTAAATTTGTTTATTTTCTTTAATTTAATTAAAAAAATATAAAAAATAATTTTTATATATAATAATTATAAATTATAAAAATATTTATTAAAAGATTATTTATTTATAAACAAAATATTTAATATTATATTTATAAAGCAAAATTATATAGTTAATAATTATTAATTTATATATATATATATCTATTTAAATATCATAATTTTAATTAATAAAAAAAATGAATCATATTCTTATAGGAACTAGATTTGAAGAGTCTGAAATAAACAAAAGATAGCACTAATACAATTAAAAAGCATAAATCAATAAATATTAATCTAAAAATAATCTATAAATATATATATAAAAAGGCAGTAAATGAAAAAGGGCAAAAAAGATTTCATGGCGCATTTACAGGTAAATATAAATAAAAAAATATTTAATTTATTTTATAAAAAAATATAAAAAGGTGGTTTTTAAGCTGGATATAATAATACAGTAGGATCTGAATAAGGATTTGCCCCAAAAACATTTGTTTCTTCTAGAAATAAAAAAGCAGAATCTTAAGCATAAAATATATAAGATTTTATGGATGAAGATGATTTAGTATTTTTAAGAAATTTCGATTTGTTATAAGAATATTAATAATAAATAAAATATAAAGGGAGGGCATGTAATAGGATAAAATTTAACAGCAAAAGATGAATTTGAAACTTATTCAAACACAAAAAAAGAAATTATTTAAAAAAATTTAGGATAAAGGTATATATAGTTTTTCTTATATTAAAAATTAAAATAATTAATTAAAGTATTTTAGGGTTAGCACCTAATGAATTAATTGTAGAATCAAGAAACACTATAGGATGGGAAATATTATAAAATATTAAAAGCAGAAAAAAAATAAAAGCTTATAATAATATTAAGAAGAAAATGTCGATTTATTTGATATGTTTACTGATATGGAAAATTATTAAATTAAATAAAATTTTCATGGCATTGGATATAATGCAAATAATAAAAGAAGTAATATTTTTGAAGAAGAATTTAATAGAATTATGAAAAAATAATTTATGACTTAAGAAGAAATTGAAAATATGGAATTAAATAAAAAAGAAAAAAATAGAATTTATACTGATTTTAAAAAATAATATAATTATGAAGAAGATGATGAAGATAATGATTATTTTGATGATTAAAGAATGAAAAAATAAATTGTATTAATAAATTATATAAAAAATATATACATAAAATACAATATAAATATAATTATATTGATATAAATATAAAAATGCATTTATATATATATAAATATATATATATATATATATATATATATATATTATTTATATATTTATTTTAGATGATGATCAAGAGGTTAATAATAATATTTATAATGATAATAATATAAAATAAATTAAACTTGATTTTAATTAAATTTAAAAAGTTTAATTTTTTAAAGATACTATTTAATTAATTGACGAAAATAAGTATTTATTTGTTTAGACATATATTTTTATTTATTAAATTTTTTTATAAAGTTAAATATAAGTTGACATACCTGAAAATTATGATCCTTACAAAAAAATGAAGGAATATTTATAAAGCGGAGGAAAAATGAAAGAATATTAAAAATAAATTAAAAAATACAAAAAATTAAATGCTGAAGAAAGAAGATAATTACTTGAAGAATAGTAAAGCATGGGTATTTAAAAATATAATAAAATTGTAATTGTATATATATTTATAAAGATAAATTAAAGAAATAAATTTAAACTAAAAAATTCATTAAAGGAAAAGATGAAGAAACAGAATAAATATAAGAAGAAATTTATTAAAAATAATAATAAAATTAATAGAATAAAAATAATTTTAATTAAAAATGGTCTATTAATAAATAAAAAAGATATGAAAATTGGGTTTTGGAATATGAAGGAAAATAAGTAGGTGGTTTTTAAGAATAATTTCAAGTAAATATATACATATATACATATATTTTCAAATAAATAAACAGTTAATGAGTTATAAAGAAAAATTAAAAGAAGAGAAAGAATTTGAAAATTATTATAAAGAAACAAAATAAAATAACCCAGAATAGAAACAAAAAAACATTCTTTAAAAAATAGAGTAATTATAAGAAAAGTTTGATTCAATTAAAAATTTCAGAATTGTGGAACCTTGGTTTCCAGAAAAACTATTATGTAAAAGGTTTGGGGTAGTTCCTCCATATAAAGATAGGGAATATTTTGAATAAAAAGAAAAAGAATTTAAAATATAATAAGAAAAAGAATAATTTTTATAATAAAAATAATTTAAACTTGGTTAAGTTATATAACCTTAAAATGTTGATCCTTCTTATTATGGGCTTCCTACATAATTTAAATCAAATAAACAAACTTATGTAGAAGCAGATTATAATAAGGAAAGCAAAAAAGAATAAGAAAATCAAATTTATGATGTGGGATAGAAATTTAATGAAGAAAAAAATATAAGAGATTAATAAATTAGTAAAGAGTTATAATAAATTGATAATGCTTTAGAAGAAGAAATTTAATAAAAATAAGATTAAAAAGCGAAACCGGATTTAGAATTGTTTAAATCAATTTTCGGAGACGATAATGAGGATTGAATTTTATAATATAGTATATAACTTAAATGCTTATATTTTATTTTTAAAATGTGTAAATATTAATATAATTATATATATATATATATATATATATATATATATATATATATATATATATACATATACATATACATATATATTTAATTTTATTTTTTATTTTATAAATTTTAATATTATTTTTAAAATTAAAAATTTATTTATTATATATATTTTTTTTTTTAATTACTAATTAATTTAAATAATATTATATTATATTTAAGGATACAATATATTTAAAATAAATATTCTAATAATAAATTCAAATAATTAATGTTTGACGATTTAACTTAAAAGAAAAATATATGGGAAGAAAAAAGATATATATATGAAAGTGAATAAAATACAAAAAAAGCATTTAATCTAATAATATTATCATTTGTTTAACAAATAAATTCAAATCTATTTATCATTAAAAATATTTTTAATTTATTTGAAAAAATATATAGATAGCACTTTTTATCCTACTAGTAATGAGTGTTAGTGGTATTTCTGATGTTTGGAATTGCATTTTAGAAAAAGATAATCATTGTAAAAAAAAAAATTGTTTTTTATTGTGAAAAATTAATGTATTTTTAAAGAAAATAAATAACTTTGTATGGCAGTAAGAAAAAAATTAAATTGCAAAACTGTATAAGGTCCTTTAAACGTATTATTTTTATTTTTAAAAAAATATAATTAAAAAGGGTTTAATTAGTTTGCATACTGATTAAAATGCAAATGCTACTGCTGAAGTAAATATAAAAATAATATTTTATTTTAAATTTTTTATATATATTTATAGATATCATGTCCTTGGTAATCAGGAATTTCAGAAATAAGGATTTGTTTTATTTTATCGTCAATTGTAAGTATTATATTAGCTGCATTAGCATTAAAAAAAGAAGATAAAGAATATTCAAATATGCATACTGTTTCGGCAATGTTTTTATCTGTATTAATGATAATATCAGCTTTATTTGATTATATTTCAATAAGAAATTCATTAATTAATAATTATAATTTATGTAATTTAAAAGAAGAGTTTTTCGTTGATGAATAAACTAAAGTAATTTTTATTTTATTTTTTAATAATTGAAATTTTTTATTATATAGGGTGATATTAATTGTGTTTATTCTTTTTATTACTATACTGTTTTAATAGAAATTTTAACTGCTGTTTCTATAGTAATAAATAAATAAATATAATATATATAATATATTTGCATTTAAAAAAAAAGTATATGTGCAGCTATTTTATTAAAAAATGGGAAATTGGATTGAAATTAAAAAATTTTATTTGATGAAAATAAAATAAATGTTTATTTTTTATAAATAATAAAATAAATATTTTTTTACAAAAAATATTTATAAAATACGAGAATAAATATAAAAATCTAATTTTATCTTTAAAATAAATTAAATAATATATATAAAAAAGAATAAAAAAAAATTAAAAGATGTATTTATATTTTTTATAAGAATGAAAAAAGATAATAAATAATAATATTATATGAATAAAAAACATATTAAAAACATATTAAAAATAAATTAAATATATATATATATATATATATATATATATATATATATATATTATTTTTTTTACAAAAAAAATATGTAAAATTAATAAATTAGGAATTTCTAAAAAATAATTTTCTTAAAAAAATAAAAAATTTAACATTTATTTTCTTTACTAAAAATTATTACATATATATATATATATAAAATTGCTTTTTTGTCAATATCCTTATCCTCTTTCAACTTTTTCTTTCCAATTGTTATAGTCTGGTTCATATATAAATTAATTTTCACTTGTAAACATAAGATCTAAAAAAATTTTATTTGTAAATATTTAAACTTTTAAAATAAATAAAACCTGTAATTAATACAGTTTTGAAGACTATAGCTAAGAAAATCCATGCATTATTAATTTTTAAATCTTATCCATTGAAAAATAAAACCCAAAAAAATATAATAAGAACAATCCAGCACTTTTATCTAAAGTTAAACATTTTTTTTTTTTTCAAAATAATTTATAAATATTTTTGTTATAAATAAATTATTATAGAAATATTTATTTATAATTTTTATTTTTTTTTGTAATATTTTCCTTATTTTATATTTAATTAATATAATTTTTATTGTATTTATTTAATAATATTTATATATTTTTTTTATTATAATTTTATAAATTATTTTTTTAAATAAATTTAAGATAATTTGTTTAATTAATTTTAATAAAAGAATATAAATATATATATATATATATAAATATATATATATATATATATATATATATATATTATACACATATATTCTTATATATATATATTTATTTTATTTATTACGTACTTTAAACTAATTAGTAATTTACTTTATTTT
>NW_004087293.1:0-9246 GCF_000220395.1 Ichthyophthirius multifiliis
ACCACCACCACCACCACCCCAACCCCAACCCCAACCCCAACCCCACCCAACATCAACCCCCACCTTAACCTTATTTTTAATTTACATTTTCTAATTCTAATACATTTATATTATAATATCTTTTTTTAAAATTAATTTTTTTATATATTTTTTATTTAATATTTTTATTATGCCTGTTAACAATTACTCTTTTTTTTTTTTCATTTTCATTTTAATTTTTATATGATTATATTATATTTTTATTATAAAAAATAAAATAATTTTTTATATCTATTTATGAATATATTTTTTAATAATTATTTATATATAAATTTATTATATTTTTTTTATTTACATATTTATTTTTGTTATAAATAAATAAAAGTAAGATAATTGACATAAATTATTTTTTAATAAAAATAATTATTTATTTTTCTATTTTTATTTTGCAAAATATTTGTTCGCCAATTTATTTTTTATTTATAAACTATTAAAAAGATGCGAACAAATACTAATTTTACTTAATAATATTTATATTTATTTCATTTGATCATTAAATATTATTAAATATACATATCTTGGCTTTTTTAGATGGATTTTTAATTGTAAATTTTATTATTTTTGTTTACTTTTATTTTAATTTAAATTCTATTTTGTTTTTTTCAATAACATACACATCACTATTAGACAACTTTAGATTCTCTTTTAATTTTATATCTCCTTAAAAAATTATATTTTAATCAGTATTATTTTTAATTTTAATTAAATATCTATAATATTTATCCCATCCTTCTTTTATGTATCCTTTTTTATTGTACTAAACACATTATAATTTTTAAAAGAAATAATTCAAATATAGCTTATCTATATTTTTTCCTTAATCTTTATTTAGTTTTTAAAAATTTAATTGAAATTTAGATAAAGAACTAAAAACAATATTAACATTTTTTTCATTTTCTTAATTTAAAATACCTTTAATTTTAATAACATATCTTTAAATATATCAAAAAATAATATTAATAAAAAATTTAAACCAAAAAAAAAAATTAAAAATATTAAAATTTTATTCTTTTACTATCCTTCCTATAATTTTAAAAAAGGATTTTTTTTGTTCATATGTATTGTCCTTTCTGCTCTCCAACAATCCTAACTATTATAAGAAATTTATTTAACAAATTAATCTGAGCATATTTAAAATAATCTGAATTCGTATCTACGTTAATTATTTTCATTTTAATTTAATCTCAAACACACAAATTATTTTTTTCTATAAAAAATTACAAATACTATGATTTTCTATTTACCAAAAGCAAATCCAAATATTAATATTAATACTTTTTTTTAATAAACTAAACACATAAATATTCAAAATTTTGATAAAAATCTTTAACATTTACCCAAAAAATTTTCTCTTCCCATGGATTTTTTAATAAAAAATTATTTTAATCAATATCCAATAAAGAATAAGCATGATTTTTTACAAATTATTCTTTTACATTTTTAAAAGTGCTTGTAATAACGATACATTATTTATTTAGCCACATTCTAATTATTTCTAATAATTCTTTTTCTGAAAAATTTTATATCCAATATCCTTTCGCAGGAAACAAAAGTAAGCTTTCCATAGCAGTTTCTATATATAAGTTTTCTGTTTTAAAATAACTCCCTTATATTTTCGCCCAAGCCTTTTCTAAAATACTAGCCCAAACGCAATTTTAATTTACTTATGCAAACAAAGGCTTTTTATTTAAATTGCAAGGTAAAAAATCATCAACTATAATTAATGTAGGTATTCCTTTAATATAAAATTATATTTGATAAAATCCAACTTCGGTATTATAATTAACAAATAAGCCTTTTATTTATTCTGGGTATTTACTTAAACTTTACAAAACAGATAAAAAATAGCATGTTTTAGATTGTCCCTTTTTAAAATAAAAAATATTTATTTTAATTTTAATTTATATTTAACTTAAATAATGTTTTTGCATTCTAAATTTTTAAATAAAAATATTTGATTTACATTTAATATTTATTATGGTCGAAGCCATATTATTTCTTTTTAATTTAATTGCTAATTATAAACCATTTATTCATCAAATATATTTTCTTTTATTTAAAAAAACTACTAATCAACAAATTCTTAAAATTCATTTAATTCTAATATTTATTATCTTTTATATTGTATTTCTTTAATGTTAATTTCATTAATAACTGAAAAATTAAAAGGCAATTTTTTAACGATTGATTTATTATTAGAAGGGTTTATTAAATAAATTAAACACTTTTCAGAATTATAATGTTTACCTAATTATTTTAATTTATCATAAATATTATAAAATGAAAATCCTCCTAATTCACTCAAAAAAAGCAAGCATTTAATTGAATCATATAAAAAACATATTTCTATTATTGAATTTTACTAAAAATCCTCACAGTATAAATTATCTAAGAATTCTTTTTAATCATTAAAATTATATTAATGTAGCCTTTTTACTAAATATTTCAATATATCTATTTAATCATATTTACATATTATATGAAACGAATTTTAGTATTTTTATAAATCTATAATGTCTAATATTTTTATTCTATTGTTTTCTACAAAGCTTATAAAATCTGCCATTTTTCCATTTTTAATAGAATTAATTATTTCTGAATCTATTTATTCATTTATTTGATAATTAATATTGCTTATTCTTTTCTTTTATTTAATTAATGGTAATTATAACTAATTATAATTATAATGTTAAATTTATTAATCTTAATCTTATAAAACTAAAATATTATTCATACGAAAATAATTTATATTTATTAAATATATTTTTATAAATAAAATTTTATAATTATTTTTATCAAAAAAATTAAATTTATTTTTAATTCATCTCTTTTAACTGTAAAAAAAAAAAAAAAAGATAAATATATATAGAAAACAGTGTAATTTTGTTTATATATAATCATGTTTCAAATTAATTATAAATTATGTAAAGTATTAAATGAATTATAAATTCTGAAAAGTGTTATAATATTAATTTTCGCAGCATTTATAAATATTCCATACTGTTTTTTATAATATCAAATTAACATTATATATTTAAAAAAATTTATCTAATTTTTGTATATCGAATATATTTAAAATATTTATATAAATAAAATTATAGTTTTAACTTTCTTTCTAAAATAAATAAAATAGGGAAAAAAACAATAAAAAATCAAATATATATAAAATTTAAAACATAAAAATGAAAAATATAATCTAATAATTGGATATTTTTTCTGTAAATTTCCTATTTTATATATCACCAAAAGATAATAAATAAAAATCTATTTTCGGAAGTCTTATCTCTATAATTGTAATAATGCTTTCAATCTCTTATTTGCTTTATTTGCTTATAATGTATTTTACTAATTAATTCTCTCCAAAAGTAAACCAACAAAAGTATATAGAGAAAAATTATATTAGCTACAAACCTAACTAAGATTTTATTGCATTTTCTTTTATTGCTAATGGAATAACAATAGAATAATATTAAAAATAATAAAATAAAAAATATTTTAACTATAAAGTTAATTATATTTATTTTAATGAAAAAAGAAATTTAAAAATTTTAAACTCAGGTATAGTTTTATGTGAAGATCCATTATTCTAGGATTTCTATTGTATAGATATTTCAAAAATAAATAAAGATTTATTTATGGATCCTATAAATTTAATTACTTCTTAATTTATATTAGAAATTTAATTTTAGAATCAAGATGTTTCTGGATATGCAACTGTTTAAGAAGCTTATGATTTAATATTATAAGTTCAAAACTATTTCGTCTTATATATAAAAACGGAATAATATAATAATAAATTGAAATAATTCTAAAACAATTATTAGTTAGAATATTATTAAGTTGATCCTGAATATGTAAATATAAGCTAAATAAAACTATAAAAAGGAATAAATATTATTTAAGAAGGGTTAATTTTTTAATAAACTAAAATAGAAGAAAAAGTTACGAATTATAGAAAAAGCAATGGATTTTTTACATTTTAAAATTATGTTAATATACACTAATCACATGCAATTTTAAAGATATCTTTTGAAATAGACTAATTATATGAAGAAATAAATATTTAATACCCTTAAATAACGGAAATTATTGCATAATTTATGGGAGTTTTTAATATTTTATTAATTTTAGGTATTCTTGGTAAAAAAGCGGCATAGTAATAAATAATATAAAGCATTAAAAATATATTTTTATAAGAATATTTTTAAAAGTCTAAATAATTATTATAAAAAGAATAACAAAAAGTAAAATAAAATAATAATTTATATTAAAATACTTAACAAACAAACAAAAAAAGGAAAATACCATTGGATTTCTTAATAAAATAAAAAAAGCTTTGACTAAAGAAATATAAAGTGAAGAAGAAATAATACAATAATAATTAAAGGATTTTTCTATTAAAAAAATGTAGTTAATTGAAATATATAAAGACATTATATATATGAAAAAAGCAATAAAACTTATTTTAACAAAATAATAGTATGCAGCTATTAGGTATTGCTCCTCCACTTTTTAAGTCATTTAAAAAAATAAAAAAAATAAAGTCTAAAAATAATAAATTTAAAATTTAAAATTTGAATAAAATATAATGCCTACTACCTAATAATAAAAAAACCATTTAGAAGCATTGGATATGATTGAAATAGATGAATAATTATAATAACAGTATTTGATGGAATTTTTGCAAGGACTTAAAGGAGAATAATAGTAAAGCTAATTAGATATTAATATTAAAGATTGTATATTTATTTGTAATAAAGAAGAAGTTTAAAAATAAAATTAAATTTTTAAAGAATATGATTAACATAAAAGCGAGAATTAAAAAAAATTGATTTTTAAAATTCTAATGAATAAATGAATATTATTGATAATAATTTATAAAAAAATAAAAAACCATCTATCTATTAAAATTAATACTGAGAACAAAATTATTAATATAAAATAAAAAAATTATATTATTAAAAATATAAATTTAAGTATTAAAAATAAGATTTTAATATAATTGTATTATTAATTGCAAATGATATTTTATAAAATTTAATAATATTTATAATAAATTCATTATAAAATATAAAAAATGAAAAGCAAATTTTATATAAGTAAATAATAGCAAAAAAAAAACAATAAATAAGAAAAATTTTATATGCTTATTTGCTCTTATTTTTATTTTTTCGATAAATTCAATCTATAAAAAATAGGACATTATTCGTTTTTTTCCCGCTTTTTTTTTTCTTGATTAATTTTTTTTTAAAAAATTATAGATAAAAACATATAAATAACATTTAATGAATTTATAAAAATTATATTTTAATTTATTATAAAGAATATCCTGTTTATATAAAAAATTATATAAATTTATATATTTTAATATAAAAAAATAAAATTAGTTTTTATTATTATCTTATAAATAAATAATTATTTATTCAAGATTTTGTTTTTTTTTTAATTTTACTTTATTTTTTTAATTTATTATTTTAACATTTTATATTTTATTATAAATTGTTTCAATGTAAATGCAATGCCTCTTAAATATAGTTCAAAAATATAAAATTTATATTTTTTAGAACTTTAAAATATTACAATGAAAAATACTATTAATAAGTAAGTTAGAAAAAAAAAAAATTATAGAAATAAAACATTATAAAATATATAAAAGATCTTCCATAAATAAAATGCAATAAATATAAAATATTATATTATAAGGGAGTCATTTTTTTAATATTTTATTATAAAAATTTATCTTATTTGTATAAATGGTATTCTTTTATCTAAATCGTTAGAATATTTTTACTCTTCATTCAACAATATAAATTTACTATAAAATTCAATTTAAATTTTATTTAAAACTCAATAATTATTTTCCGAATAAATATAATTCATTAATAGTTTCGCAATTTTAAATTAATTTTTACTTATTTTAATTAATAGATAAATTATTGATTTTTCTAAAAGTTTTTGGATTAATTTTTTGTTAAGTTTAAAAAAAATATTAATGTGAAGTTGAAATAGGAATTTTTTACAAAAAAAAAAAAATATCATAAAGAATGTTTTATATAATAAATATACATTTTTTTTTTAATAATATAATGTAAATTATTATATATATTATAAAATTAAGATATTCTTAGAAAATCTATTACAAAAATATCATAATTTTATAATAAAATAATAAAAATAAATAAATATAATAAAATTTTTTATTAAATAATATAAAATAAACATTATATTTTCTTTAAAAATAAATAAAAACTATTATATTTAATAATAATATTAATAGATTAAAATTAATATAATAATTCTTTTAAGACATATGATTTATTAAATTGATAATGACTATAATATATTCTTTATATATTTAATAATAAAGATTAACATTTAACATAAAACTAAAAATTAATAATATTTATTGCTTATTAGAAAGTATAATTTACTTTATTACAAATTTTTATTATTTACTCAATTAATTTTTTAGATGATTGGTTAAATTAAAAATAAAAATATTTTACTATATTAGAGGAGGAAAAATTCTTATATTTAAAATAGTTATTTGAATTTTTAATTAAACTATATAGACATATATTATTAATTTAGTTATAAATGTCTTTAATAAAATAGTTATATAAGAATTTTTCAATTAATATTTTCTTAATTAGTAATAAATATTCATAATCTATTTTTAAAATTATGCTACTTTCATAAACTAATATAATCGTATACTTTTATTTTAAATATGTTTAAATTTTAATTGTGAAAAGAAACCTTATATATGTTTTATTATACTTTTCTTTTTACTAAAATTAATATTTTATTATACTCCTTCCCTATTCTTATATTTTTCTTCTTCTAATAATTGTTATTATTTAATTAATTAATATCTCTATTTAGTTTAATTTTATATTCTAAATAAATAATCTTATATTAGAAATTCAAATTATAATCAATTTTTTAATAGGAGGAAGTGTAGAGATATTCAATTAAGGAGATTTGCCATTTTCAAATAAATTTTTTCTATATATTTATTAAAAAAAATACCTTATTTTGTCTTTCTATATATATGATTTGTATTTTAATAATTTAAATATATATTTTAATATTTTTTATTAATATTTTTATACATAATTTTATTTCTATCATTTACTTAATTTTAACAATTTTAACTAAATAAATGTTATCATTTATTTATATATTAAAATGTTATAATTCATTAAAACAAAATATTATGAAATCTCATCTATATATAATTTGAATTATAATTAAGAATTTTTATTTAATATGTTTATAAATTTATTTATTTTTACTTTTATATAAATTATGATTACAATTTTTTTATTTTTTTAATAGTTTTTTCCATATTTTTATATATCTTTATTTCTTATTTTTATAAAATTGAAAAATATTATTTAAATAATGTTACTAATAACTCTCTTTTATACATTCAATAAAAATATCACTTGAATTTTACCAATTAATTTAAATAATTTTAAATTCTTAATTTTATTTAATATTTATTACTATACTTTGTCTTCATTAATCAAGCTTTAAGTGTAATCATTAAATATATATAAAAAAAAATATTTATTTATTTTAAAACTTATAAAATATAAATATTCAATAACAAGTAATTATTAAAAACCATATTTTTAATTAATTAATAATATAATTTAAAATACATTCTTTTTATTAATTTTTTAAAAATAAGGAAGTATAATATAAATAATAATACATCCCTACTAGATACAACATTTTTTATATTAATAATAACTGTATAAAAAAATAAACATTTAATTATTTTAATACTTGTTGATATTGTTTTTTTATATTTTTTATAAAAGGTAGGTCATCAATAATTTTCATATTTTTAATATAATTTTATATTTTATATATTTTTAATTATAAAATATTATTTATAAATATATGAAAAAAAAGTTTTAAATTAAATAAAAAACTTTAATTTCAAAAGATAAAATAAAAAAAGCCATTTTTAATTTTTTTAGAATAACTAATTTAATAAAATAAAGAAAATATTCAAAATTAATTAACAAAATATATAAATATATATATATATATATATAAATATATATATATATATTTATATTTATATAATCTTTTTTTTACTTATCAATATTAATATAATTAAAATAAAAGAAAATCATTTAAGTATAATAATATAATTTATATATAAAATTTATTTTTCATAATCTAAATTCATTATCAGCTGCTTCTTTAGTTTCTTCAATAAAAATTTTAAAAATATCAGATTTTAAAACCTACTTATTTTTACAAATTTTATTTAGAAAATTTTATAGCTTTTATTATCTTTCCAAAATAATGTCTTCGTCTAAATTACCGAACCATTTCTTACTTGGAAAAGAAGGCAATATTAATTTTTAGAATTTTAAATTTTTATAAAAGTCAAAAAGCATTGAATACCTAGTAGAAAATATCCAACTTTATTTTTATATAATTTAATTTTAAATAACCTAACTTAAGATGACCTATACTTAATAAATTACAATATTTTTCTCTTTACCATTTCCCTTTAACTCATTCTCTGAAACAATTTCATAATTTAAAAATATAAATTCAATTATTTCTTATTTTTTCGTTTGTAATTATGTACTCATATCTTGATTCGAAATTCTACTAGTTGTATTTAGTTTTCTTTCTAGAAAGTTAATGAAACTAATATTTTCAGATTTACATTATTATTGATTTTTTAATTATTAACTTAAATTGAAAGATTCTTCGTCTGTGGAACATTAAGATAAGAATGTTATTTTTAGGTTTTTTAGTTGGAAATCTAAAACTCTAAATTAGAGTTAGATATTAGTTGATTATCCATTGCGAAAAAATGAATTTTAGTTTACAGTGATCTGTATATTATATTTTAAGGGTATTTTAATTCAATTTAACTAACTTTTTTTAAATTTAATTTAAAATAAAGTTTAATTTTCTGTTTGGGATTTTCTAAAAAAAAAAGATGTACTTTTTTTTTAATAAAGTTTTTATAAAATAAATAAAATTTATATATATATATATTTAAATTACTATTTTTTAGAAAAAGAATAAATTAATTTCATTTTAATATTTGGTTAATAATTTTAATTATAATTTTATATTAAATAAAAAAAAAAAAAAAAAAAAATCATAAAAATTAAAAAAATATTAAATTAAATTTAAAATAATAATAATAAATAAATAAAAATT
>NW_004087291.1:0-8402 GCF_000220395.1 Ichthyophthirius multifiliis
TTTTAAATATTTATATTTATAAATTTTTTATATATATTACTTATTTTTATGATATTTTTAATTAATTTAATATATTTTGATAAAAAATCATCTATAATACTTTTCATTAAATTTTTATTATAAATTCTATTTATATTTTTTTTTTAACACATTTTTTAATATATATAAAATAAAATATTTTATATTTTTTTTTAAAATTTAAAAAAAATTGTAACTAATATATTACATTTTATTATCATTATAATAATAATTACATAATTATTCAATTAATTAAAAATATGTAATATAAGTAATAGTTTTATTTATTTAATATAATTAATTGATTAGTTATAAATTTTTTATAAAAATAAAACAATTAATATTATCAAATTAAAAGTATATATAATATGAAATTTTTATTTAAATTAATTTTTATAATATTATATTTAACAACATCATGTTAAAAATTAATATATATTATTAAAAATAGTACTTATATTATATAATATACAAAAAAATAATAAATATAATATATAAATTTAACTATAATAATTATTTTAAAATAAAAATTAAATTATTTTTTAATTAAAATATTTTACATAAAAATTTAAGCAAATAAAATATAGGCGTGAATTATTACAATTACTTAGCGATATTAAATTAATAGGTTGTATTTTTAATAATATTATTTTTATCTAAATAATAATTTTTACCTTAATTTATTAAAAAATTATTGAAATATTAATAACTTTAAAATTCTTAATATCATCCCAGTAAATATAAACGAAAACAATAAAATAATAGACTTTCATAAACAAAATAAATTTAAAAAATAGAAAATTATAATAGAAAATAAACAAATAATAATACAAATAATTGAAATATAAAATATAATATTTAATAAAATAATATATATTTAAATAAAATTTATTAAAACTAAATTAGTAATGAATATTATCTGCAATAAATAAAATCAACCAAGTCCTGGCTATTTTTTGAATATTGATAAAAATAATATTATAAATACAAGAACTAAAGGAAAGTCAAACAATTAATCTTTATATTTTAATAATTATAATGATATTAATGAAAATATGTATTCTTAAAAACAAAGGTATTAAATGAGAAATTTTGTAGATATTATATAAGAGGAAGTAAATAATTAAATAGAAAACAATAATAAAAAATTAAAAAATATATTTAAAAAATAAATTGAATAATAAAATAAAATTCTGGAGAAAATATTATAAACATTTTAAAATAATAACGAATAAAAAGAATTATAAAATCTTTAATATTAAAATAATTTAATTGCAAATTATTAACAAAATTAAGATAATATAGTGAATTAAATTAAAGAAATTAAAGAAACTATTTAAAACTTTAAATAAAGTTAACCATAAAATTAATATCCATTCCTTCCTCCTATTTAATAATAACTTTCTTTAATGAGCCCTAATATTTTCCATTAAAAAAATTAAAGTAATTCTCGTTTTTAATCAAATAATGACTCTCATTATTATAATAATAGAAATTTTTATTAAATGCTATAATTATTGAATTCAAACAATTGATAGTTTCTTATATTTTAATAATTTCTTTCTATATTTTTTTGATAACTTTAATTATTTTTAAAAATATGTATATATTCAAGATTTGTATTAGAATTTTATTTTATTTTTACAATTATTGTGTTTATTTTTTATACAAACATAATTTTATCTATATATTTTTTATTAATATAAAAAATAAAATAAAAAGATAAATTTCTTTAAGATTTTATTAAATTTTATAATAATAAAAATGCGATAAAAACATACTTTATAATCAGAAATGTGTAAATTTAAAATAACTTCATGTTCTCCAAAAAAAATATCTATTAATTTAAAAAGTAGACCCTAAAGTATTTAATAAATAAAGACTTTAAATAAAAAAAAATCATGTTAAACTTTGTTAAATGAGCATTATTTTGAAAATCTATCAACATAATTAATAAGTCCAGTAAAAAATTTATAAGTAGATTACTGTTAATCAAAAAACCAAATAAAAAGTTTTTTAGATATCGAATAATTTGAAGATAAAGATATTTTTTGTAAAAAGACTTAATAATTAAAAATTAAGACATCTGTTAATTTAGATTTAAATATTAAAAGAGTATTTTCAAAGACTGAGAAAAAATAAGAATACTTTAGTAATGAATAATTAAATAATTAATAAAAAATAAACTAAAATAGTTATATTAAAGAGTGTATTTAATTAATTAGAAGAGTATTAGATACAGAATATGAAGAAGAATAAGAAAAATTAAATAGAAAATTGTTAAAAAACTTATTTGAGTAATTAAGTTAATATTTAATTGATAAAGAAAGCGGAATCCCTTTTATACATATATATTATTAATAATAAGAATATATATTGAAATTATAAAAAGAAATAAAAATTTTAAAAGAATAATTTAATTCAATATAATTTAAAGATAAAATGGTTGATAGTATTATATAGGAATATTACTAAAAAAATTAATAGATTTAATAAGAATAGGAAGAAAGAGAATAAAAAAAATAGTTTTAGAAAATATTATTAAAGAATTAAATAATAAATTTATAGATTTATAAGAATAAAAAGCTATTGGTAAAATGAATATAATATTTTAGAATAAAAGTATGAATAAGATTAATATGAATTTAAAGCTTTTAAATAAAATAAATATATTCAAAGAAACGAAAATAATTTTTTGAAAAATCTTGTGGATAACTTATAAAAAAATTTAGAAAATAAAAAAGTAGAAGTTGAAGAACTTAAATATAAATAATAAAATGTATTTTAAAATTAAAATAAATAAGAAAATAATAATAATAATAATGATTCTTATAATTTATATGAGAAGAAGCTTCTTATTAAAAATAATGAAGTAGAAATTTGTAAAGATTTTATTATTAGTAAAATGCCAACAACTAAATAAAATATTGATAAAAATAATATATAATTAATAAAACTTTTGAAATAATTTTTGAAATAATATAATATATGAAAATGAAACTATATATATATATATATATTAATATATATTTAATTATATTTTATATATATATTTATTTTTATATATATTATATTTATTATTTTTATTATTTTTTTTATTTTTTTTTAAAAAAATAAAGAAATATTTTTTTTTTAATAATTTAATAAATTTTAATACAAAATTAAAAAATATGCATTAACATACTTAATCAGCATCTTCTATTTTAAATTATAATTAAAATAAATTCAATTTATCTTCAAAAACAAGCTTTTCAACATAAAATTTATTAGCAAAAAACAAACAAGAAAATGGTTTAATCCTATATTGTAATGAATTAACTAAATAATTGGAAATAAAAATTAAGAAATTTAAAAATGTTTTAAAGATATAAATACTTATCGACAACTTTTGGAAAATAAAGAAAGCAATATAAATGGAAAAAAAAATAATTTTTTAGACATTTTGTCCAAAGAAAATGTACAATTAAAATAAGAAATTTCAGAAAAAAATAATTAAATATATGATATTACTTAATAAATAATATAAAACTAAATAAATTAATAAGATTTATTAAAATAAAATGAATAATTGTAAAAAAATATTAAGGCAATTCAAGATAATAATGAAAATTTAAGATCTTAAATATATAAATATGAATAAAAAATAACCGAGATAACTTAATTTAAAGAAAAACTATAAAATTTATAAATTGAAAGCCAATAAAAAATAAATTATCTTTGTGAATAGAATGATAACCTTTTAAAATAATAAAATAGTTTTTATGAAAACCAATAGAAGATTTTATAGGAAGAAAAATATGAAAAAACAAAAATTTAACAAGAATAAATTGAATTAAAAAATATTCTTTAAAATAATTTTGAAATTGTTAATTAATTTTTGAATGACTTTTTTAAAATAAGTAAAATAAAAAATTTAAATTCAATTATTTCTCCTTCATTTAGTAAATTGATTAACTAGTTTAATTAAAATAATCAAAAAAATAACTAAATTTTAAATATTAAATGTGTATCAGAATGGCTTTTAATATTATTTTAATAAATTGAAGTAAAAAATAAAATATATAAAAATTATATAAAAAATATATATTATATTATATATATATATATATATATATATAATTTATTATTTTATAATTTTATAATATTTAAAGTATTAAACAAATTATATTTTAAAATCCAATGAAGAAAATGAAGTTTAGATTATTTAATTAAAAAGTTAATTTGAATTATAGAATAAAGCTTTAAATTGTCATGAAAATGAAATTAATTTATTTGCTTAAATTAAAAATTTGAATAATTAAATTAATATTTTAAAAGATGAAGTTAATTTTTTATTTTATTTATTTTTTATAAAAAAAAAAAGCTAAATAAATCTTAATATATTAGAAAATCGGAAATAAAAGCATTTGATATAAATTAAGAAAAATCAGAATATGTAATTTTGAAAATGTAAAATTTAATTAATTGATTTTTTTTTTAATTTTTAAAAATAAAAATAATAATAATATAGTATATGTCCAGTATTATAAAATCAGAAAATTTAATATTTAATATAAGAATATTTAAAATTATAAGAAGAATTAAATCTTAATATTAATAATGACTTAAATGATGAAAATTATAATTAATTTAATGAATAAGAATAATTAATTATATAAAAGTTAAAACTTTTATGTAATGTAATTATTAAAAATAAAGAAAATTCAATTTTATTAAAAGAAAATAACGAAAAAACAATTAATATTCAATAATAAACTTTAGTTAAAAGATAAAATAATATTCTTGACTTAAATTAATTATTAAAAGAAAAATTAGATGACCAAATTTTACATTCTAAAAGAGGATATAGAGAAAAATAATGGTGATTTAAAATTTAATATTTATTTTTTTTTTAAAAAAAAATTATATAAGAATTATGCAAAATTATTATATATATATGAATATATGTTTAAAAAAAAATAGTGAAATTTTATAAAAAAAAAATATTTTAAAAAGAAAATTAAATTAAATAAAAAAAAAAAAAATTTAATATATATATAAATATTTATATATTTATATATTTATATATTTATATATATTACCATTTTTATATATTTTAATTTATCATTATATTTTTTCTCCTTATATATGTTAATTTTCTATTATATTTTTTATTTGTCCGTATAATTATTCTAATGATAACTCAACATCATAACTAATTTCTTATTTTGGAAAATAATTTATATCCTAAAAAAATTTAAACAATATTAACTCTATTTCTTCCTTATTTAACTCTAAGCTTTTTAAAGTGCTTTACATATTAAATTTTTTCCATATTGCATTATCTAAAATTAAATCATAATTACCAAATAATTTGATAGTGTTATTATGTGGATTTTCATTAGGAACATAACCTAAAAGAGCACATCTCTATTTTATGTATTATTACGTATGCTTTTATAACAAATATTTAATTTAATTCATTAAATTAATAAAAATAAAAAACGAAGAATTAATTAGAAAAATTTTTTAAAATATAATTCTTAATAAATTTTTAAAATTAAAAATATTTTATATACTTATAATAAAAAATAATATTTAATAATAATATTTTGTTTAAAAAACGAAAAAAGTAAATGAAAAAGCAAATATATATTTTTCATATTCTTACTTTTTTATTAATCAATGGAATCCAAAAGGTTTACACCAAGGATGACAAATACATTCACTATCTAAACAAGTTAAAATAAGAGTTAAAGCTATTTTTACATTGCAATTTTTACTTGCACACCAAGATAAACAGAATCTTTTTTCCCAAGTACCAAGATATATTCTTTTAGAGTGCCAAACTTTAACCCAATATCCTTACCAAGGCCATTTTCCAGTTTTTACCCATTTCAAAGTAAACCATTTAATATCTTAATAATAACGTCTATATTCAACTCTAATTTAAGCTCCACAATCTGAAGTTTCAAAAGATTCACCAACATATTCCCAACTAAGAAGATTTCTTTATGAATCAAAATCTTCAATTTAATTAAAATCTTCAATTTAAAAATAATCTATATTATCGATTTATGTATTTTCATCTTCATATTCATCATCAAAAGAAATAACTTCATCAGGGAATAGCTCAAGTCCTTAAGATAATTCTTATTCATTAATCATTTACCAAATCTATTCGTCTCCACATTTCACAAAGTGTTATTCTTCTTCGGTTCTTTTATTTATTATAATTAGGTTTTCACACATTATGTCCTTTTCGTTTATATGAGCTTTTTCGACTTTAATTCTTACATATGTGTAATCGTCTGATGATTTTTCGTCTTTCTAAAGCATAAAATTGAATTCTTCATCTAATTGTCTAGTGTAAGACTTTTAAGTATTAATATTTTAGTCAGTTTAGAAAGAACAGTTATAAAGTAAAAATATTAATGTAATGGAAGCCATTGATATATATAAGTATTTTAATTTATTAGGTTTCTTTGTAGAAATATTTGGATGTTCTTATAGGTTTGCTGTGGATGATACTGATATATTCATCGGTTTTTTTATTTTATAATAATTTTTGTTTTATTTTACTAATATATTTATTATTTTATAGTTTTTATATTATATAGAGTTAATTGAATAGGTAATAAATAAACTATTAGGTGTTTTGAAAAAACTGAAATTTTATTATATATAAAAGCAAAATAGTTATTTTATAAAAATAATTATAAATATTATATATATATATATAAATATATTTTTTTTATTATAAATTAATTTTTATAAAATCATTTATTTTCTATAAAAATTTTATAATTAACAATATAAATTTCTAATGAAAAAACGGAATAAAAATCTTAATATTATATATTATTATAATTAATTCAAAAAATAATATCTTATAATTAAAACAATCAAGTATAACTCGAATTTAATTTATTTGTTTATAAAAGGAAATTATAACTTTAATTTATTATAAAAATTTAAAAATACATTAAAAATAATAGGAATTAAAATAAGAAATAAATAAATTTTTTAGAGAATAAAAATAATAATAAAATTAGTTATTATAAAAATATATCAATTTGTTTATATTTATTAAATTTTAATATTTTATTATATCTTCACTATTTTTTATTTAAATACATTTGATAAGTAAAATGTTACTAACTTTATTTTATTTATTTGAGTTTTTTTTAAAAAAAATATATATAAAATAAAATAAACTAAGCTAAAAAATAATGGATAATAATAATAATAATAATAATAATAATAATAAATTCTAATAATTATAATAAAAGAAATAATATTATTATTATAATTAATAATTAATATTAAAAAATATTATTTATAAATATTATAATAATTTTTATAATAATTATTATAATAAATATTATAATTAAAAAAACATATTATAAATATATTGTATTTATAATATAAATAATAATAAAATATTTTTTAATTAATAAATATTTTTAAGTTAATAAAAAAATTTGCATTTTTATTTTTCTTTTGAATTAAAATGTATAAATTTACTATAAAAATATATAAATATTTTACAATAAATAATTTAAATATAATATTTTTTTTTTTTATTTTCGTTAAATATAAATTAAATATATTTAATTTATGTAAAGAAGTTTATTAATTAAAATAAAAAAAAAAAAATAGTTAAAATTAAACAATACAAAAAAAAGGAAAGTCTTTTAAAAAAATAAAAACATTGTATTTATTAATAATTTCTAATGAAAAAAAAAAATTAAGCTAGTTAAATAAAATTCTAATAAATAAAAAAAAATATTAAAATATATATTTATATTTTTTTAAATAAAATTTAGTTTATATTTTTAAATATACATCTTTTTTTTAAAAAAAAAATTAACAAAAATTAAATACATATATATTATTTAAATAAAAATAAATTTTTATGATATCTTAATAATTTTTACCAAATGATGAGTAATAATCTATATTTTCTAAAAAATAACTATTATATAAAATATTTATATTTCATTTAATCAGAATAGATATTACTTTAGGATTTTCATTTCAAAATTTCGAAAAATACATATTAAATTCTAATGAAAACATCCAAGAATTAACATAAAACATAAAACACGTGAACGAATTATAAATAAGATTTAGTTTTTGGAGATTATTATTAAATATTTTCCCATTGAATTCCTCAGATGAATAAAAAAAAGTCGAAATTTAAAAATAAAGAACTGAATATAAATAATTTACAGAAAAATTTTAAGAAAAAAAACAAAATAAAGTCGTATTCAATCCATTAGCAAAAAGCAAACAAAGCGTATAAAAAACAAAAATAAAAAAAAACATAAAAAAAAAAAAAAGTACTTCTAGGAAATAATAACATAAAATAGATTTAGAAATAAAGACTAGAAATAAAAAAA
>NW_004087290.1:0-9651 GCF_000220395.1 Ichthyophthirius multifiliis
AATTAATTTTAATTATTGTCAATTTTTAAAAATTTAAAAATTAAAAAAGTAACTTTTAAAATTTAGTTTAAATTAATTTTTTTATTTATACTACAAATAATATATATATATATATATATATATATTTTCTTTAAAATCTTCATTGATTTTACCAAATATACAAATAGTAAATAAATTAGAATAAAAAAATCTATATAAATTATAAATTTATTCAAATATTATTCTTTTTTAAAAAAAAAAACACCTATACAAAAATGACTTCTAATAAGTAACTAACCTAAATCTTAATCCAAACTTAAAAATACAAGCCTAATAAATGATGTAAAACAACTCACATAAATAGAAATGCATATCATATCTACAAAAGAAAAAATAACATTTTATCATTATGAGAATAAATAATATTCTTAATAAATTAATTAATTGAACAGGAATAATAACTTCTCTATTAAAAAAAACATTAAAAGGAATGTAAAAATAAATAGATAATAAAATATGTATTTATAATTGCTGAAAGTCTAAACCTTTGGTTGATTGTCTCGTGGCTAAAAAATCGTACTTTACAATAATAAAATCTAAAAAATAACATATTTACATATATAACATTTAAAAATCATACAATAATTAAAAATTTGTTTTTATAAGCAGCTTTAAGTATACCACAAGTTTATAATAAAATAAATTTATGATATATAAAAAATAAATAAATTGTGTTTATATATAATAATATATTTAATAATGTGTTGATTTTATAAATAATTAAAGATATTTATTATTATGGAGCTATATTTATTTTTATAAAAAAAAAATTAAATTCCTTATTATTAATTTTGTTTAATTTTTTTTAAATATTTATCAAAAATTACTTACAATTTTATTAAATATTTATAATATTTTACTATAATATCATTTAATTTATCTTTAAAATTTTTTTTCTATTCTATATTTATAAATGTATATATAAAGAAATATGCAAATTTTATATTTTTCTATAATATATAAATTTATATTATTTAATATCATCAAGTATTTAAATTATTTTTGCAAATAATATGTTAATTTTTTTTAATTTTTTATGCATTTTTTTTAAAAAGAAATTAACAGATAAAAAAAGATGCGAATAATAGATAATTGCATTTTTTTAGTAGATTGTACTTTAAAAAAGATAAATACACAAAATATAAAAGCAATTAAACTTTTTATAATTAATAAATTATCAATCTATGTCTTTTTCAATAAAAATAAAGCCGAATAGAACTTAATTTTGAATAAATTATATTTATAAAAATCTGTATATTTAAAATTAAATTTAAAGATTAGTAAAGCTTAGTTTTTTTCCATCTCTAATTTATGATTTTTAAGAAACTTTTTAGTTTAAAATTGAAATTATTATAGATAAAAAAAGTTGAATGAAAAATATTAATACTACTATAATTTCCTATAGATAGAAATCTAATTTAAAAATTATATATTATAAAGAAAAAAAATATTGGATATAAATATGGCGATATATTTAGGTTTTAAAAATATGAATTTCGTATATTATTATTAAAATAAAAAATAAAAAATAATATTATTATTTATTTTTAAAAACATTTAATTATGCTTTTAATATATATGTTAATAATAAATATTATAATTGTTTCAAAAGATTAGTTTTAGTACATCAATATCTTAATACTTAGAACGACATATGTAGAATACACTTATAAAATACAAACAAATTAAAAAGCTTAGTTAAAATTTTTGTAAATTTTCAGTGACATATAAATATATTCATTCTAAAGTTTTATAAAATAATTAAAGAAAAAAATATATATAAAAAATAATAATTTAATAAGAAATTTGTATATAAAAAACTATATGTGGTTTATTTTTAATTTGATTTAATATATTTATATTTCTAATATTTAGTAGTTTTTAATATTTTGTGTAGTTGAAACTTAATTTATTTAATTAATTTGTATGAAGAAAAGTTATATAAAATAGAGTTAATTAAAGATTTTATTTGTAAATTAAAATTTTTTCAATTTCAATAATATATATTGTATTGTATAATTAAATATAAATTTGTTTTATTTTGAATAAGATTTTTTAGTTAATTATAATTGAAACATTTATCTTGATAACGAAAATGGGTTTTATATTTAAAAAGTAAATACAAATAAAAATCAATAATCATTAATAAGTTTAGGTTTATATTATTTTTTAAAAAATTAAATAAAAAAATTACTTATATTAATATTTTATTAAAAAAAAAAAATTAAATTGAAAAATATAATACATAAATAAAAATTGAAATATTTTTTAAAAAAATTAATTTATTGAATATGAAGCCAATATAAACAAATAAATATATAATATATAAATTAATATATAGCATATATATTAATATTTTATGTAATTTATATTTTTTTTTATTAATATTTTAAAATAATCATTATAAATTTATCTTTTATATTATTTAATTTTATTATTAAATTGCAATATTATCTTCTATATTCATTAGTTTTCTTGCTATTTAAGCTTAGTAGCTATTTTGTGATTCTAGCAAAGTAGCTTCCATAAAAGCACTCATATTTTTAGAAAAAACTGGCTAAGAACATGAATTATTATTACCATTAGTATTCAAAATTGAAATTTGATCTTTATATAATTTCAAAAAATTGCTGGTGTTTTCAGTTTTTATAGACTTAAATTTATTTTTCGATTAAATTTTTGGCAAAAATCTTATTTTTTGCATGCTTTTGCTTTTATTAGACTAAATTATTTCATTTTATGCCTTAAAATAGGCTTATATTGTATCTTTTTTTTATTCATAGAAATCTTCGGCTTAAGAATGTCCATTTAAAGATGCTTTTAAAGCTAATAATCCAACCTTAATTTAAAAATTTTTTTTTTTTTAGAATTTAATTCTTATTTTTTTCTAAAAACGAAGGTTAACTTGTTTTTTAAGGTGAAACTTCTTCTTTTTGTATTTTTCGGATGATTTTTTTATCAAATTCTGATCTTATTTTTGAATCTCCGGTTATTTTAATAAGTTAAGTGTTTTTATTAGCCCAAGGCTTTTTTCTTTATTATTTTCGTAAGAAAAGTCAATTAAAAAATCATGATTTATTCTAAAAAAAATATATATTAATAAATCAGATAGATTCATAGGCTTATATAATAGAGTTTAGTAATTTTTTTCCTTTTTTTTTAATTAATCTATATATATTTAGTTAGCATGTTGACTTGTAGCTAATGTTTTAAAATCTTTTAAACTTAAAATTTTATCCTTCTATTCATTTGTTAAATCATATAGACTTATTATTGTTGTTGGAGATATTGGAAGCTAAAATTTTTGTATAACCTTCATAAAATCAGATATATGGATGCCTCTTGCAGTGTTTAAATGTTAGGTTATGCTTTTAAAAATAACCCAGATGAAATTTGACTAATTTACATCTTCTTAATCTCCTATGTAACGTTTTTAACATTTTTCTTAGTATCGCTTTTTTAACCAATTTATAGTAAACTAATTGCTTAGTAGGTTTCTGTTATTTTCTTTTATTTATTTTGGGTTTTAAAGGCTAAATTAATTATTTATTTATTGTTATATTTGATTATATTTTTCTTTTTAGTTTTCATAATTATTGTTTTTCATTTTTTTTATTTTATGTGTTATTTTATATTTTTTTGAAAAAAAAATATAATAATATTAATAACAAAAATAAATAAAATTGTTTCCTTGTATAATTATAAATTTAAAAATATAATTAAGTGAATATAAAAGTGTTTCTGCTTTAATAATATTAGTTTAAAAATATTTATGAAAATATTGTAACTTTTTGATATTAATTTTTTATATATTTAGGATTTTATAAATATGTATTATTCTATTAATAAAATATACTTTTATATTAATAATAATAATAATTATAATAATAATAATAATAAAGTATTTATTAAATTTTATATTTATAAATTATTTAAAATATTTTATTTACATAAAAAATTTAAATTTACATTAATTAAAAATAAAATAACTCATTAATGAATATTATGCTTATAATAAAATATACTTTAAGGGTTTTCCATATTTTTCCTATTATAGCAATATCAGGTGTAGTAATAAACAGTTATGTATTCAGTGAAAGTGTCGAAATAATAAACTAAAATTTATTTTACTAAATATGTATATACTCTTCTATATTATCTGGTTTTCTAAATTCTGTATTTATAAAATATATTGAAAAATAATTTTAAATACGAAAAATGAGAGTCTTATACACATGTATAGTTCATTCTAAAATGCTTATAATTATTTTAGTTTTTACTCCATTATTTCGTTTCCTATTTGATGAAAAAATAAGCCTATTTTGCTAATTTTGTACTATTATATATTGCTTAGTAATAAGTCCTTTTGCAAGGTTTTTTAGGGAATCAATAATTAAAAAATAAGATAAGATAAAAACATGATAACCTTAAATAATTTTTTGTTAATATAAATAAATGACAAATACAAAATTTAATAAAATATATAAATATTTAAAAGTATTAAAAAAAAAAAACTTATATATATAATTATATATTATATTTATAAAAATAAATCATCTTAACAAATACAAGCATTCCTCACTTACTTTAAGATCCCAATCATCAAGACAGTTTTTTGTATTTTTTACAATCCATGGATGATTAAGAACTTTTTCAATAGAAATTCTCAAAATAGGTTCTTTAACAAGTAATAATTAAATAAATTATCTTGCCAATTCGGAAACAAAAGGCGGGAATTCAAGAAAGTCTTATGCTATATTTTTATTTTCAAATGGAGGTTTTCCAACTAATAGTTCATAACAAAGTATTCCAATACTCCAAATATCCACCTTTTAATCATAATCAGTTCCTTAGACGATTTCAGGGGAAACATAATCTAGTGTTCCACAAAAGGTCATCCTTTTTTCTTGAAGAGTATAAACAGACCATCCAAAATCACTTATTTTGAGGACTCCATGGATATTAAGAATATTTTCAGGTTTAATATCTCTATGAATAATTTCATGGGAATGCAAATAAATTAATCCTTCGGAAATTTATCGAATGTAATTTGCAGTTTTTTCTTCAGTAAATCTTTTTAAAGTTTCCTTTTTTAATTCTTTATATATATCAAAATGACATGCAAACTCTAAAATTAAATACACTTTTGTTTCGTCATGGAAAAAACCGTACATTTTTAATATATTTGGATGATTAGAAAACATCTGAATTTTTATTTCTTATTCTAGTTATCTTTCCATACAACTTTCAGATAAATTTTTTTTGTTAATTTATTTTATTGCTACAAGCATATTACTTTATTTATGTCTTTTTTTATTTAATATTTATATAGAATTTTTATTTTTTTAAATACCTAGCCATATAAACATTTCCAAAACGACCTCTTCCAATACATTTTCCAATTTAGAAATTATCTAAAGACCATTAATTGATTTCAAAAGAAGAAACAAAGAGGTTCTTTTACTTATCAATACTTTTTTGAAGGTTTTTTTCTAAATAATTAATAGCCAATTATTATTCTTTTTGTTGTTTAATATTGTTAGAAAAGGAAAAGTTATATTCTTTTTCAATAGAGTTTTTTTGCTTGTATAAATACATTAAGATTCTTCTAAAAGAAGTCCCTTTTCTTCTTCTTATTTTTTGTTGCCAAAGAAAGGAAACATAGAAAATGGATTTATGCTTGGCATTACTTTTTCGTACAAAATACTTCTCATTTCAACACATTTATTTAAAACTGATTAAGGTTATATTGTTTGAACATTTGTTTTGGCAATTTAATCTTAATATAAATTTCTTGTTTATTAACTACAATTTTAATGTTTTAATGAAAATGAATTACTAGTTGAATTAATGGAAGTTAATATATTATTTAAAGTATTGTTTAGGACACTTTAGCCCATATTATTAGCAGGGAAAGTATTTGCTGTTGTTTATATATAATTTGTTGAAAAAGTATTTTATTCGGAACTTTTTTCTATTAAGAATTATTAAACATGTTAAAATGCACTTTCTTATTCATTTAAAAATATTTTTTCTTAAGAAGTTGTACTTTTTTCGATTAAAATAGATGATTTTCCTCTTAAAAGAAAAGAAAGTTAGTTTTAAGGCTAGTATTCGTCTTTTTGGTCTATTTAAAAATTAAAATTTTAATCTACACTTTTGTAATGTTTAAGATTTTATTAAGGTTAAAATAGGTTCTTTTCAATAAAAAAAGGAGAACGAGAAAATATATATGAATTATTTGTTGAATTTTTAGAAGATTTTTTTAAAAATGTTGATTAATCTTTTGATTTATTATTTATGGGTGTTATACATATTCTTTGATTTTTTAAAATATATTACATATATAAGTTTTTTACCTAGATAATTTTAAATTTGCTTAAGAAGGATGAGATGATTTATTTATAATTTGATTTGTTTATAAAAAACCTCGATAAGATTTGGAAAATTATTAAGAAGTCTTAGTATTTATAAAACTATTTTATACATATGTATTATTATTATTATTATTATTATTATTATTATTATTATATTTACAATTATTTTTATTATTATTATTTTATAAATATGATGTAGTTGTTTTTTCATTTTTTTTTTAATATATTTATTATATATTTTTATTATTGTTTACATTAATATTTTATTTTTTTTCATTTATTTGTATATTTATTGATTTATTTAAGGTTTTATCTATTTCTAATTTACAGTTTATGCTATTATAATTTCTTTCTTTTAAATTATTTTATGTATTTGCTATTGTTAATGGATTTCTTTAATTATTTTGATTTTTTTTTTAATTTTGGAATGTATGTATTAGTTTTAATTCAATTTTTTTATTATTCATTTTTTTAAATTAAAATAATAAATATATTTTTTTATTTTAAAAATTAAACAAATATATATATATATATATATTTACATATATTTTAAAATTTTCACATTAATAATTCAATTATAAAAGGTAAAATAATTTAAAATTTTGTTATATTATTATTTTTTTTATAAACATAAATAATATTTTCATAAAACTAATTTACATTATTTAATTCTTCTATAAAAAATTTAATTTAAACACCAATTTTATTTTTTCTCATTATAATTTATTCAATATTATCTATTTTTGTTAATTCTTCATTTTCATTTCCTAAAAAAACATCTTTTCCCCATTTCTTTAATTCCTTTTCTACTTTTGCACTTAAAATAATTTATTTAACGAAATCAATTTTTTTCTATAATGATCCTTTTTCAAAAATATGCATAAAACTTTTCAAAAAATCTATATTTTTGACCATTTTATTATATTAAATTCCCATAACAATGATTGCATAAGCTAATTTTGTACATAAATCGCTTTTAGAAGCTTAAATGTAAATATATTCATTTTCATATCTTTCGAATTTTATAAATAAGTAATTAGAATCGCTATCATTTTCAAAAAAAAAATATCTAAATAATTTTTTTAGCTTTTATTAAGTATTTTTTTTCTTTAAATAAATCAACTAATTCATCTGCTGAAACTCTATTTTTTTAATCAGCAACTATACATTTACTAATAATTTCGTTTTCTTTATAATATTAGGCGCTATGAATATCATATTGATTGAATTTAGCAATATTTTATTATATTTCTTAAATTGATTTAGCGTTAAATAAAATCTTTTCGTAAAGAATTTCATAAAATAGGCATCCGAAAGACCAAATATCACTACTTTTACCTCCTTATTCTCCTTTTAATAATTCTGGACTTATATAATAGATTGTTCCAACAAAAGAACTATTAAATTGTTAACTTTATACCTAAGAAATACCAAAATCAGCTATTTTTGCTATATAAATTCCATCCTTTTAATTTAATAATACGTTTTCAGGCTTAATATCTCTATGAACAATATTATTTTAATGTAAAGCATTTAACCCATTGGCAACTTATTCCATGATATTAATTTTTTCTATTTTATACATATTAGATTACTATATAAACTCTAATAAAGTTCCACTATTACAATATTCTGTTATTAAAAAAGAAATATTTTAAAATATTATTATATCGTATATTTTCAATATGTTTTGATGATGTATTTTTCTCTTTATTTCTTATGCAATTTATAATTCAGAATCTAAATAAATATTTTGATTATTTTGCTCATCTTTTTTATATATTAATATATATTTTTATTTTTTATATGTGTTTTTACCATACTAATAAATTTGCTTTATTGCTACTTTTTCTCTTGTTTCTTTTATTTCACCTAAGAAAACTTTACCAAATGCGCCTTAACCTATACATTTTTATTAATAAAATATATATTTGTATTTTTCTCCTTATAATAAATCAGGAAATTAAATGTTTTATTATAAATTGTTGTTCATATACTTTTTTTTTTTATTTATATATATTTGTTTTTATTTTTTTTTATTAATATTTTCGAACTTTATTTTTAATTGTTGATAGTTTTTTTAGTTATGTTGACTTAATTTTATAAAAATTTGCAAAAAATTTAAAATTTAAATTAATTTTTTTTTTTTTTTTTTCAATAAATATATAGTTAATAATATTTTTTTTCGCAAAATTTTTATTATTTTATTATGTTTTTTTAAATATATATAAAATATTTATTACTTTTTTTAATATTATATTCAATTATTATTAAAATGATATTATATTTAATTGCCTATTTTAACAAAATAATATTTGTTCTTTATATTATAATATATTTTATTATATTTCTTTTGAATTTAAATCAAATATGAATATTAAAAATATCTTTTTATTTTATTAATTTTTAATATTTTATTAAATATTTAACTTAAATATTTTTAATCTTAAAATAATATTGTTATATATCTAAACCATATTCTAATATTAACTATTAATAATAAAAAAGTATTTTTTTAAATAACACTAATTTAATTTTTCTATATTTATTTCAATTATATTAACTTTACCTTAAAATTAGAATAATATGTTTATATATAATTTCTTTTAATTTTATTACCTTATTTTGTTTGAAAATATAAGCTTTTTTTTAATAATTTTAATTATATTGATAGAAAATTCCATTGATTTAAACAACGAAAAAGTATATAAATCAATAAATAATATGTTAAATTTAGAAAAGCATATAAGTGAATCATTAAAACTTTTTATAATATTATTATTTTTTTTAAAAAAAATATTAACTATTTATGAATTAAGTAATATTTTTCTATTTATTTTTGTATATTAATATATTACTTGATCATATTTTATTTTTTTCTGTAATTTAAAAAAAAAAAATCAATCAGATAAAAAAAAAGCTAGAAAAATAAATAATGGCCTTTTTTTTATTTATAAATTTTTTTTTTCACAAAATAAAAAGATAAATGTAAAATAATATTAATTTATTATATATATATATATATATATATATATTTATTTTTAAATAAATAAAATTATGAATAGTTATTAATTTATTTTGATTATTTCTTCTTATATTTTATAATTAACAAGTCATAGCGTTTTTTTTTAAAAAATATATTAAAAAGTAGAGATTACAATATTTTATTTTTTTCTTTGATTCAGTCCATCAGATTAGGAAAAAATATATTTTCTTCCCCTCATAGTCATTTTTA
>NW_004087287.1:0-8666 GCF_000220395.1 Ichthyophthirius multifiliis
ATTTTTAAAAATAATTTACTTGATTTAATTTTATTTAATTATTTTAGCTGAAACATCAAAACTCATTTCATTAATTAATTTTTTGTTTTTATTCTTATATTTTTTTATTTATTTAAGTAACATATTAATTATTAAATATATTATTTAAATTAATTATTGTTTCATCAAAATCATTTGATATTTTAAATTATTCATATATACTATTTAATTTTTTATTATTTTTTCTTGCAAACTTTAATAATTCTTTAAAATCTTCATCACTAAATTATTTTCTTATTTTATTTAAAGACAAAAATTCTATTAATTCAAATACTCTATCTTAATTAACAAAACTTATTTTTTATAAAAAAAATATATATTATTTAAACTAAAATTTATATATATATACTCTGTAAAGCTTCCATCTTTCTTTTAAAAACATGATTCTGATCCAAAATTATTTACAACAGAAAAACTATTTTCTGTATAAGTATTATCTTCGTTTTGTACTTTTTTTAATATAAACTATTAAATTGTATTTATTATTTCATCTGATATTTAATAGTTTAATTCTATTTCTCTTTCAAAAACTAATTAACTTCCATGAAAAAACCTTAAATTATATACATAATTATTTATATATTTTTATTTTAAAATTTTAAAAACTCAATAAATAAGTATTATCTGAAGGTTAAAATGGTCCTCTTTATCTTTTAGAGGGA
Source organism: Ichthyophthirius multifiliis (assembly GCF_000220395.1). Classification (NCBI taxonomy): domain Eukaryota; phylum Ciliophora; class Oligohymenophorea; order Hymenostomatida; genus Ichthyophthirius; species Ichthyophthirius multifiliis. The sequence goes on from NW_004087287.1 coordinate 702, forward strand.
TATAATGAATAATAAAAGTTTATTTAAGGAAAATTTTATTAATAAGAACGAGATAATAAAGGACCATATTATTTCATAGTATTCTTTTCATCCAAAAATAAAAATGTAAATATTTATGTGCTTCCTTCTTTTATTATATTTCCCATAAAAGCTTCATAATCTTCTATATAAAAAATATTATGTTCTTCATTCTTTTTATTTTTTATTTTTTTTTTAATTTTAAAATTTAAACTTAATTTTTTTTTAAATTTAAACTTAAATATAATTATTAAATTAATTAATATTATGATTTAATATATATATATATATATATATATATATATATTTTTTTTTTTTTTATTGTTCTTCTTTTTTTTTAAAAAAAAAAAGATAAGTACTTTTATAGAATTTTAACGATTATTTATTCTATGTTAATCAGCTGATTTATTTCTATACTGACTTTTTGTCTATCCATTATAACGCCTAGACATATTTTAGGTTGGAGTAGATAAAATTTTTTAATTTTCACTTGTATCTGTGCTATTATTATAATTAACAATAAGTTAAAATTTCTATCCACTTTTAAAATTCTTTGATAAATTGCAAAATTCAACAATATCATAAACTGATTTTGCTAGAAATATATATTAATGAAATTTAAATTAATTATTTTATATTTGTTTTATTTACATTATTTATCAACTAATCCTAATATTTGTCCTTAAATTTAAAATACTTCCTTTAATAGTTAATCAAATGTTTAATAAGTAATATTTTCTCTTATATGGAATTCCATACTAATATTATTATACATAATTTAAGTCGAAGTTGAATGTTATTATTAATGTTAAATCATATTTATTTATTTTTACAAATAATATTTGAAAAAAGACTATTTAATTTTTATTTGATATTTGATTTTTATTTATATATATATATATTTTTTTTTTTCTTAATTATTTAATATTAATTTTTATTATTTTTTAAAATATCAAAAAAAAAAAAAAAAAAATATTTTTTTTTTAAAAAAAAACAAAAAAAACAAAAAATAACAAAATATACTAGTCATTAATTAATTTAAAAATTATGCTTTTTTTATAAATAATTTAATAAAAAATAAAAATAGATTTTTTATTTATTTTTTTAATTTCATTTTTATCTTTAAGTTTATTTCTATAAATACAACCTTTTTTCAAATTCTTCCATTTATGAATGATAGGAAACAAAAATTTTATTATAACTAGAAGGCTATTAGGAATCATATTTGTCACTATAAGCATCTGCATCTATATCACCATATAGATCATCGTCAATATCTAAAGGTTCTTTATCAATATTTATAGGTAATTTATTAGTATTAAGAGATTCTTTATTATTATTTTTACATGAAATATTATTTTCTTTAGTCTGATTTTCAGGAATTTCTTATAAGTCTTATATTTTTAAATTTTCTTTTATTTAAAATTAATCTTTTTTTTATTCATCTTCTAATTATTTAGAATTCTATTTTTTCGGAACAACCAAATCAGTAATAATTTAAATATTTTCGTCTATTTTTTAATTATTTAGTACACTTTTAACCAATTATTTATCTTAAATTTTCTAAGGAATTAATATATTAGATAATGCGATATTATCAAGAGCACTAATATCTGATCTAACTCTGTAAAATCTAATAAAGTTTTCATATTACAAAGATTTACTTTCTTTTAGTTTAGGTATAAAGAATCTATTTTTAATATGAATTTTATTTAAAAAAAAAATAAGATATTTTTATTTGTTATATAAAATTAAAAAATATATCAAAAACTAAAAAAAAAATAAAAAAAAAAAATTGCTAATTATTTTATTAATTAATTATGTTAATAAATTAAAAAAAAATAATATAAAAAGAAAAAAAAAAGAAAAAAATAAATAAATAATATATATATAAATATTATAATGTATAAAATATATATATATATATATATATATATATATATATATATTTATTTATATATATTTATATATATTTATTAATTACTGATTTTAATTCTCTAACTAGATACTTTTTGTTGATAAATCTAAATTATCTTTACTAATATCTGATTTTTTATCATTCTAAGATTATTATTACTATTATTATTGTATTATTATTATTATTATTATTATTGTTATTTTTTTAATTATTATTATTAATATTATTATTATTATTCAGTTTTTTATTTTTATTCTTATTAATTTTAAGATATTTTAATTTCTTTTTTTAAATCATCATTTGTATCTTCTAATTATTTTTCTTATTCCCTTTTTTTTTATAAATGTTAAATATTTATAATTACAAATATTTTTACATTTTTAAATAAATTGGATAGTCTTTCCAAAAATATATATTTGAATGAATTTTATCTAAAACTTCTTAAATATTTTAATTAATTTCTTTACAAGTTTACCAAATTGATAAAATTCCGTTTTCTCCTGCAACAGCTAAATACTAACCTTCTTAAGAAAAGCTTAAGCATTATATATCGAATAGATTATTAATTTCTCCTATTTAATTACCAGTACCAACTTCATAAATTATCACACTATTTTATTTCCTATTTACATTTTCTTAAAAAAACAAATTATTTTTTCCATTATTCTATTATTATTATTATTAAAATCTATTATTACTTTAACAACTAATAACAAAATATAATCCACTGGAATCTAAACTAATACCTATATATATATATATATATATATATAAATAAAAAAATTTACATATATAAATAAATTAAAAATATATATAAAATTAATATATAAATATACTTTAAGCATATTTAGGAATTTCTATTTTCCCTCTTAATTCTTAACTTTTAATATTAAAAAGGAAAACATATCCGATTTTGGAAATAATTAGAACATATATATTACTACAATGTAATTCAAAAGATTAAATAAAATCATCAATAACAAACTTTGAAACAACTAAATTACTAATTTTTCCATTCCCAATTTCATTAATATGATGTAGATTTAAGGTTTTTCCATTTGCTATAATAAGACATTGAAAAAAAGTATCTTATTTTTACTAATAAATATTATGAATTTAATATGAATTATTGTTATTTATTGAATTATTATTTATGAAAATACTTTTATCATTATTTATTTTTTTCTAAACATTTTCTGATTAATTTAATATCTCTTCTAAAAAACATATTTTTAAATACTATATGTTAGAATCTATAGGATCTTATATTTTCGCAATTACCTCAAGCCTATTTTTACAATCTAAAATAACACCAAGTCCTGTTTTTATTTGTATTCCTAAATACCTACCTCCAGGACTTAAACAAATAGAACATATTTAATATACAGAAACATTATATTAATTAATAAAATTGCCTGTTTTGGAGTCATAAATATATATATTACCTCTGTTATCTCCACAATATAAAATATTTTTTTAATAATTTAAGGCCATACATTTGATTTATAAATCACCATATTAAGGATTCGAATTTAAATAAATATCAAGAATATTAATTTATTTAGGATACCATTTATCATTACTGTATGCCCATATTATTATTGTAGAATCATCTGAGCATGTTATTATTTATTTATTTTGCCATTTAATTTCATTTATTTTACTTTTATGTCCTTATAATTAATTAAGTATAATTTTTTTTTCCAAATCATATATAATAAAGAAATTATTTGAAAAGTGAATAGCTATAGTATTTGAGTTTGCTTTTTTTTTCATTTTATTTATTTTAAAAAAAATAAAATGAAAATAGTGTATTTACTTAAATTTTTGATTTATTTAATATGATTTTTATGTATTAATTTAAATTATTAAAATTCAGAAATTTATATTTGATTTAATAATTTGCTTGTACTTATATTATATACAAATAAAGATCCTAAAGAAGTTCCCGTAAATAAATAATTTTAAAAACAACATAAACACTTAAAATTTATATTATTTTCTTTTATTTATGAAACTATTTATCCCTAAATATAAAAAATAATATAAATAAATAGTTATATGTATATATAAATATAAATATAAATATATAAATATACATATATATATTTATATATATATATTATTTAAATATATTTTTTTTAATATATAGTTTTGTTAATAAACAAATATAACTTACTTCTGTATTTATAATTATAATAAATCCAGTTTTTAAAATAACGCAAATTAAATTAAAAATTTCGTTTGTTTTAATATTTTGAATCTCTTCTTTTATATGAATTCTATTTCTTAATACAGGATTTTTATTTTCTTGTATGTTATAAATTTTTATGCATTTTATTTCAGCGCATATTAATTAACATATTAAGTTTGATTGTTCAATATTTTCTAAAAAAATAATCTCTTGATTTTATTCTTCATGAATAATATTATTCATTTGAAGTTTTTCGTTTTTTAATTCCCAAGTACAAAGCGAAAACCCTTAATTATTATATTCATTTTAAACAATAAACAATAAATTATTTTTATTATTATATTTTGCTAAAATATTCTTATATTGGCTTTAATTATCTTTTTTTAAGGTAAAAAAACTTACTATACTCTTCTTAAACTTTCCCATTCACTAACAAATATTGCTTCTTTATAATTTCCATTTATACTAATTATATATTTATCATTATTTGCGAATAAAATACACTAAACATGAGTTTCATGTGAATGCAATTTTATTTTTTTATCAATTTCAAGATCCCATAAAAGAATACTATTTCCAGAATTATAGGCTATTATTTTTCTCGTTTAATGAAAATCATATATTTATGGAACATTTATACTATCTAATATTTCAAAAGACATTTTTTTTTTTAAAAAAAAAAAAAAGGAAATATTTAATTAAAATTTATTTGTTTAAAAAAATATATTGGATTTATTAATTAGGTAAATAATTATATTTTTATGTAAAAAATTAAATAATTAAAAAAAATTTTTTTTTTACAATTATAAATAATCATAAATTTTGGTTATTTTTTTTAAAAAAAAAACAAAACAATTTTGTGTTTATTGATAACTGTACATTGATTTTCATTTTATTTTTAAATATATATATATATATATATAATTCTAAAAAATATATATAATATAATATTATTATATCAAAAAATTTATATTTATAATAATATATTAAAAGTTTGTATTAGTTTATTTTTAAAAATATAAATTTTTTTATGAATTTTAAAAAAATAATAAATCATTCTAAAAAATATAATTATAAATTAAAGCTTAATATTTTTTTTTATTATATATAATATATTATTTGTTTTTTTTTTTATAAAAATAAAAAATTTATATTTTATTTATTTTTCTATTTATTTTAAAAAAAAAATATTTAATTTTTTTAAAATAATATAACAATAATAAGTTATTTATTCTAGAATATTTTTTATCAATATTTTTTTTATTTTTAATTCATAGTTCATATAATTTTTTATAAATTAAATATTATTTAAATAAAAAAAAATATCAATCTAATATAAATTGTTACTTATTTTGAATAATAAATTTAAATATATATATTTCTTATGTCTAATATATAATAAATCAATTTAATTTAAATTTTTATAAAAATATATTTATTAATATATTTATATATATATTTTTTATTTACTTTTATTAATTTGTTTATATTTTATAATTTTTAATCAAAATTTTTATAAAAAAAAAGTATATTTGATTATAATATATTATTTCTTTATAAAAATTTTAATTTATTTTTGAAATTTATAAATATATTTTTTATTCTTTACTGAATAAATTTTAATGTGTTTTTGTTTTATTTTTTTAATTTAAAATAATAAATAAATATATTAATAATAATATGTTTGTTTATAATTTTCATTTTTAAAAATGTAATTATATATATATATTTTTTTTTTAATAAAAAAGTCTAAAATATCATTCAATTAAAAATTTCTAGAATAAAAAAATAATATATTATTAGATTAATAACTTTAAAAATTATTTTCAATTATTATAATAATATTTAATTTAATTTACGTCATATTATTTCAAAAAATTAATATATATTATATCATTTAATAAATTACAGTTTTAAAAATCAATAAAATATTATATAATTATTTAAATAAAATGAAATAATAAATTTTATAAACTTAGCTAATATAATATATATTATAAAAATTATATAATTTTAAATTATTAATAAAAATTAATAATTTTATAAAATAAAAAAAGAACAAAAGAACAAAAATATTATTTTATTCAATTTATAAAATGCCGACAGAAAATTAGAATTCTTATGTATAAACAACCTTTAAAATACACTATAAATCACATTATGGTCTTTCACTTTATATATTAGGTGATATACCAGAATTAGGATAATGGAATATATAAAAAAGCATTTAATTATAATGGAATAATGTAAATAAAAAATTCCATTTTTTTAAAAAAATAAATAAATATTTTTTTACAAATAGGATGATTACTGGACAACTACTATAGATCTTCCTAAAATAATATTTGATTATAAGTTTTTTATTGCAGAATATTATAATAAAACATAATAATAATTATGGGAAAAAGGACCAAATAGAACTATTAATTTATAATAATTTAACTAAAAATAATTGAATATTGGTAAAAAAAAAATTACAAATGATTTTATTTTTTCTTTAAAATAGAGAATGTTTGGGAGTATAAAAGAATTGTTTTAAGATTATTTTAAGAATAAAATGAAGAATCTTCTAAAAATATAGAAAAAATTCGATATTATATAACTGGAGATCAGAATGTATTAGGAAATTTAGTTTATATGTAGAATATGACAAAATATAAATATAAATAAAAAAATAAAAGAATAAATTATTGGGAAATAGCTTTTTTGTAAAATCAAGTGTTTAAAATATTAAATATAAATATATTTAAGTTAAAGGAGAAGAAACTATTTTTGAAAGAAATTTTAGAAATATAAATTTTTCTAAAAATAAAGTTGATTATTTAGGATATTTTAATGAATTTGATTATTAAGAAAATTAAAACTTTAAAATTGATTAAATAAATGAAAATATATATATAGGTAATTTTTATTTTTTATAATATATTTGTTATATATATATATTATTTTTTATATAAAATATAATCATTTTTTATATAAAAATTAAAATTAATAAAAAATAAAAATATATAATAGGTCCATATATTCAAAGCTAAAAATAAATTAAATAACTAAAACTTTTAGGAATAAATGCAGTTTTTAACTTATAAACATTTGAAGATATGTAAAGTCACAGAATAAATTGGATATAAATAAAATCATATTATGAAAAAAATAATATTTAAATATATCATTTTCCAATTATTGATATGAATATAATAGATATGTCATAAAAGTTATAACTTTGTTCAGAAAACTTAAATAATATTTTAAATAAGCATAAAGTAATATAAATATAATTTATAAAAAATTATATATTTTTTATTTAAAGAAAGTTTATATACATTGCACTTAAGGTATTTATCGATCTCCTACAGTTGTAATTGGATATTTAACTATTTATAAAAATATAAAGATATAATAAGCTTTAAAATTAATTTAGAAAAAAAGAACTATAAATATAAAAAGTATTTAATATTTAATGAAAATATTATATGTCAAAAATAACAAAATAACATTAATTAATACTTTGTAAACATGAATAGTATTTTATAATATAAATAAAATTAATATGTTTTTTAAATATATAAATATAATTAAATAAAATATAAAATTAATCATTTAATATATATATATATATATATTTTATTTATTAAAAAAATGCATATATTATATAAATTTATTAATAATAAATAAAATAAATATTTATATATATATAGATATATTTATATTTATTTTTAAAATAATATATATTTACCATTTTATAAAATATTATTTTTATATAAATTAAAAAATATTTATATTTAATTAAAATTAATATTATTTAAAATAAAATCAATTGAATAAAAAAAAAAAA
>NW_004087285.1:0-3077 GCF_000220395.1 Ichthyophthirius multifiliis
AAATTTACTACTGATTTCGGTGAAAATAATAATAACATAGGTTTTGGAATCAAAAATTTTTATATATGGATCGATACATGCCATGAGTCCTGTCTTACTTGTAAAGGTCCAAGTGAAACTGATTGTTTGACTTGCCCTTAGGGGATTACGTTGTAAACCGATATTAAAGGTAATATTTGTAAATGTAATGGATATGTGAAAAATAATTAATGTCTAGATGAGTGTGATTAAAATAAAGAGGTCAGTGTTTAGGCGACAATAATATTTTTTGTGTTTAAAATAAATGTGCAGATGTGAATTGTTTAGAATATTAAAATAATGAGTGTGTTTAATGCTAAGAACCTTATTTTATTAGTCTAGGGAAATGCGTTGAGAATTGCCCATTTAATTCTTTGTTAAAAAATAATATATGTATAGATTGGGCTAAAATACCAAAATATGGGGAATATTTACTTTAGGCTTTTTCATCATAGTATTTCTCGTAAGAAGAATATGAAAGGAAAGAAATTTTTTTGGGAGGATAAAAATAAAAAAGATTTACAATATGTAATGGAGTTTGGCATGTTAGAGGATTTTCATTAGGAATTGATAATAAAAATAATGATATTTTAATTAAGAAAATATTATAGCCGAAAAGAGGATTTTATTAAATTAATGTTGGGTATAAGTACTATGCTATTGATGATACAAATTTTCAAATTAAAACGTGTTTATCAAAAACAATTTGTGATTTAAATAATAATATTTAATTTACTGGAAACGTTGTTGAAAGTTGCGGAAAGTATGATAAATATGCTGAATTGTTTAATTATTATAAAGAATTTAATATTAAAGAGGGATAAGATGGAAGTTCGATTGAATAGATTGATTTTTTTATATAAGTACTTACTTATGCCCTCTAATTTACTTTAGTTATTTCCATTAAAGTCTCAATAATCGTATGGATTTAGAAAATTGTTTATTACGATTGAATATTGCTAAGATAATTTAAATATTGAGTAATTGATTTTTGAGTGCCTAAGTAGAAATGTAATGTTCGAGAATACATGAATCGATATATGTCCTGAAAATTATTGTCAGTTAGGTAATACATGTGTTATTTATGATTATTTTTATTAATGTAAAAGGTATGCTAAAAAGGAGTTAATTAATGTTAAAAATGTGATAAAATTTTAAACAAGCATTTTATCAAATAATTGTGATTGATTAATTTATATATATTATTATTTTATATAATATTTTTTTTATTTCTTATATCGTAAAATTAAAATTCAGATTAGAAAATTTATATTCTTATATTTATTTATTAAAACATATATATTTAAATTAAATCTAATTTAGCTTTTGTTTAAAATTATTATTATTAAAATAACTGTATTTATATTAATATCTTTAAAAAGTTATATTTTATTTTCTTTTATTTATATATTTAATTAACATTTTTTTTGTTATAATTTGTTTATAATTAATTTAATTTTGGTTTTTTTTTTATAGTAATAATTTTTTAGATTATTTATATTTGTTTATAAATAAATTGTGTTTCTAGGTAAGTTAAATAATAGGATTTATTTAAATTTTAAAAATTATAAGAATTTTATTTGGATTTCTTCTTTAAATAATTATTTTTAAAATAATAAATAAATATGAATTAAGAAATAAAAAATAGCATTAAATAATTTATATATTTATTTATCTTTAATTAATATTTTTTCTATATATTTAAAAATAATATATTGGTAATATTGTATTTAATTTAAATTATATTAATATATTATATTAAGTTAATCAAAGACTAAAATTATATTTATATATAACAAATTAATTAAAAATTATAATATATAAAATAAATAAAAATGTTTAATTTTATAGTATTTATATATTATTAAAAATATTTAATATAAAAATAATTATATTTATTATTATAAATTATAAATTATAATTTAATAATAACTTAAATTATTTTTAAATAAAATAAATAAAACAAAAATGTCTATATATTAAAATAATAAAAATTAATTAAATATAAATATATATCTATATATTTTATATATAAAAATAAACATTATTATATACTTATATATTCTTGAAACAAATTACATTAAAATATATTAAATAAACTATATTTAATAAATAAATATATTATTTTAAAAACTTTTAAAATAAATTACTTTAAAATTTTTCTAATCCTTATGCTTTAAATAATAATCTTAAATTACATTGTATTAATAATTTAATCTCGTGAAGTTTTATTTCTTAAAGAATTTGTTTCTCCTGTATTAAAATAAGATTCTTCTTCAGGTTGGAGTAATTATAAATAACATAGATGTTTTCAGAATCACAATATGCAGAATATAGAGACAAAGATGTATTTGGTATATTTAAAAAAGATACTCCTGAAATAATAAAAACAATTAAAAATATACCTCCTCATTATTTTATATCATTTTAATTCGATTTATTATTTTATTAATTCTAAGAAAATTAATTTAATTAAAATATTTTAAAGATGAATTTTAATTAATAATTTCATATTGAATATGCTTATACTTAAGTTTAATAATTATAGATATGTCAATAAGAAAAATATTCTTTAAAAGATAAAACTTTAAAGTTTTATGTGGATAAGATGTTGTAAACTTATTAAAATGCCTAACATAATAATTCAGATTTTTTTATAAAATTTACTACTGATTTTGGTGAAAATATTAATAACCCAGGATTTGGAATCAAAAATTTTTATATATGGATTGATACATGCCATGAGTCCTGTCTTACTTGTAAAGGTCCTAGTGAAACAGATTGTTTAACTTGCCCTTAGGGTATTAAATTGTCAATAGATAATATTTGTAAATGTAATGGATATGTGAAAAATAATTAATGCCTAGATGAGTGTGATTAAAATAAAGAGGTCAGTGTTTAGGACGGCAATAATATGATTTGTGTTGAAAATAAATGTGCAGATGTGAATTGTTTAGAATGTTAAAATAATGAGTGTGTTTAATGCTAAGAACCTTATTTTATTAGTCTAGGGAAATGCGTTGAGAATTGCCCATTTAATTCTTTGTTAAAAAATAATA
>NW_004087285.1:3423-33793 GCF_000220395.1 Ichthyophthirius multifiliis
TTTTTTTATATAAGTAATTATGCCGTCTAACAAACTTACAGAATAATTTGTTGGATTTAGAGATTTACATATTGTGATTGAATATTGCTAAGAAAATTGTAAAAAGTGTAGTAATTCAGATTAATGCGAAGATTGTGAAAATGGGCTTTTATTGTTTGAGAATAAATGTATAGATAAATGTCCTGAAAATTATTTCGAGTAAAATAATAAATGTGTTATTTGTGATGATTCTTTTTAATGTAAAAGGTGTATTAAATAAGGATTTAATTAATGCTAAAAATGTGATAAAATTATAAAAATTTTATCGGATTAATGTCGCTGAAATTTATATATATTTTATTTTATATTATATAATTTTTTTTGATATTTTTAATTTAATAAATAATATTTGGATAAATACATTTTTTTTATTTTATCGTTCGAAATTTTATTGTATTAAATAATATTCAAGTTATCTTCTATTTTAATTTTAATTATATAAATAACTGTAGTTTTATTAATGTTATTTAATTTTTTAAAATATTTCTTTTATTTAGATTTTTAATAATTTTTTTTTATATAATTTTGGTTTTATTTTATGGAAAAAAAATAATTTTTTATTTTTAATATGTTATATTTATTTTTTGTATTTATAATTAATTTATAACTTTTTTTTATATAAGTCATAAAATTTTAAGAATCTTAATAGATAACTTCTTTGAATAAATATTTTTAAAATTAAAAAATATAGGAAGAAATAAGTAAAAAAAATAATATTAAATAATTTTTGCATATTATTTAAAACATCATTAACTTATCTTATTAATATAAAATTTAACTATAAATGCATTTTTGAATAATTGTATATTAATTATTAAAATATATCTGATAAAGTTATAATATGATAAAATTATTTTTTAAAATTATAGATATATATATAATAAAAGATAAAATAAATATTTAATATTTAAATTTTTATATTAATTAAATTATTGATATAAAAAAAAAAATATAAAATATATTGATTATATCAAAATTTTTATGTTTTTTTCAAAATAATAAAAAATAAAAAGATAATAAAAGCTAATATTTTAAAAATAATTATAATTATAAATAGTTAAAATTTATTTATATATAAATTTATATAAAGAAATGCATAAAATATTAAACTTTAAATTAAAAGATATTATTTTATATTTAAAAATTTTTATTATCTATTAATTAACATATTTCAATTTTTTTGTTTTATTGTAAAAAATTATATTTATATATTTTAAAATTTAAAAACCTATTTTATAATTATTAAGAAGTTATTAATTTATTTTTTTATAAAATAAAATAAATCTTCTAAAAATTAAAAATTTTGTATTTTATATTTTCTATCACTATTTACAATAAAAAATTACTTTTCTATTGTAATAATCCATATCTTTTAAAATAAAAAAAAATAAAAAAATATGTTTAATCAACTTCAACATTAAGAAATCCATCAAAAAGAAATAAAATTACCCTTACTATCCCAAACATTAAAAAATTTAAACATCGACCCCCATGACCCAAATTGGCGTTAAAATCTACGTGAAAAACGCCAAAATAAAGTCCCATAATTTCCCCCAATGTAAAACTCTACATTACTAAATGTATTTAAAAACGAGTAAATATCTCATCTACCAATCTGGGTAATGCGTTAAGCAGGTCGTTATCTTCCTGAATTTCGTTAAATTAGATAAGATTGGTCTTTTTTTGATTTATGTGATAATCCTTTATTGGCTACAGAAGTAACTTTATAGCCATTATAGAGATTTGAAATGGATGCTGGTATCATTTTTAGTGATATTTTAGTAGTCCCTAAAGTAATGGGAATGGAGGTTGTTATGGAGGAAAAAAAGGGACCTGTATTACCTTAACCATTATTAGATCCTTCGCATTTAGAAAGATTAAAAATCCCAAACATTGAAGATTTAGGAGATGTTTATGATGCTATATATTTATTTAGATAAGCTGTAGACGGTACAGTATCAACTATAGGTATTTAAATATATGTATTTAAATATTTATATTTAAAATATAGGTTTCGCAGGCGCTCCATGGACTTTAATGTGTTATATGATAGAAGGTAGTGGAAGTAAATTATATTCAAAAGTAAAAAAATGGATATATAAATGGCCTTAAGAGAGTAAATAATTACTTCAAATGATCACTGATGTTCTTATTGATTATTTATCATCGTAAATAGAGTCAGGAGCTTAAGTTGTGTAAATTTTTGATTCTTGGGCTGGAGAATTAAGTACTTAGGATTATTAAGAGTTTGGTTTATAATATTGTGTATAAATAGGAAATAATCTGAAGGAAAAACACCCGGATTGTAATATTATTATATTCGCTAAAGGACAGCATTCCGAATTAGTTTTTTAATAAAAATGTTTCGATTGTATAGGAGTAGATTATGCTTTTGATTTAGAAAAAGCAGTGTAATATGGAAAATAATATAATAAAATAATTTAAGGAAACCTAGATCCGGGTGTTTTAATGGGCAATAAAGAAACTATAGTGTAGAAAACTAGAGATATGATAGATAAAGTAGGTGTTAATAAATATATTGTTAATTTAGGGCATGGTATGTGGCCGGAACATGATTTGAATAATTTAAAAATTTTCGTAGATGAAACTCATGAGTATTCGAAAAAACTAATATAAAAATAAAAAAATTAATGATAATTTTGTAAAAAATTAATTATATATAAAAATAAAAACAAAATTAAATATATATTTAAATATATATAAAATAATAAATTCATATTTTATTTATTTTTATTTTTAAAATAAAAAATTATAATTAATATATTTATTTATAAATAAAAAAAAGATATTGTTTTTTTTATAAAAATAAATAAATAAATATTAAATAGATAAAAAAAAATTATTAAAAAAAAAAATAATTATATAAAATATTAATATATTTATATTCATATTTATACATAAAAACATATTAAAACTTATCAAACAAAATAATTATAATATTATATTACAATTATATATTTCTATTTATACATGAACTTAGAATTATAATTAGAATCAAATAATTTAAATCTCTAAGAAGTAATAGTAAAATCCCCAAAAATAAAAATAAAAAGAATAAATAAAACAATCGAAGACACTAAAATATTACTTTGGAAAAATTATCTTATATATAAACGTAGCAATCTGCCTATATTATTTCTATCAATAGGTCCTTTATTTATTTGTATAATAATATCATATTTTCAACATTATTCAACAATCCATTACGATAAGTTTATTCCATATCCAACCGTTCATAATATATCAACACTACTTCCTTGCGAATATTTCGATTCTGACCCCGATTGTGTAACTTTAGCTTACGGAATAATCGGCAAGAGAGAAAAATGGGTCCAAAATACTTTAAATTATATTGAAAAAATAAACCATTGGGACAAAAAAAAACACTTAATTGATATATTTTCTGCCCAAAACGGTCTTTAATACTAATAAAAATTTTAAAACTACTTTAATAAAACCGAAAACTTAGATAAATTACACTATACTGTGATTTTCTGTACTGACTCATATATATTAATGAAAAACAATACACATATATACGAATATTAATGTTAATAAAGTGAAAAAAAGCAAACTTTTTTTTATTTTTTTCAATTTAATAATTCGATGGCGGTTTTCGATATGGATAAAAGCTCGAATTATCCATTTATAAAAGATCCTTTATTATTAACTTTGAAATTATAAATAGATAATTTTTTGGTTAATTTTATAAATGAAAAAAATTATATTAATTCCAATTCTTTTTTTGAAAATAATTGGTAAGTTTTTCCATATGTGCCTTCTAGATTTTTTACTGGCTTTAATATAATTTCATAAATGGGAGCTTTTTATTATTTCTTGATTCCCCTTTATTTATTTATACATATATAAGGAGAAATTATTACAGAAAAAGAATAAAAAATACTCTAAGGACTTTAAGTCTTCGGAGTCTCCTAAAAGTCCTTTTTTTTAAGCTGGTTTATTACAGCTTTTTTATTGTCCTTTTTACTCTCGTTTTTGTAAGTTTTTTTCTCGATTATTTTCAAGTTTTAGTTCTTTTAGTAAACACCTTTTATTATCAGTTTTGCACTTTTTTTTAACTTCTGTATATCGATGTAGGCTCTAGGATTATTTTTACAAAGCATTACTAAGACTAAGACTGAAAATTATCTGCTTTCCTTTGCTTTTGTGCTGTTTAGTGTCGTTATAGAGCTTTTTATATCACAAAAATCTTTAGTTTTGCCCTATATATATGGAATAAAAAGGAGCTTTTGGACATAAATTGCCACTTGGGTACTTTATTTATATTCTCCATTTAATTATAATGTGTCGTTTATGTTAATTTCGTTAAAGGCAGGTTACCATTTTGATGATTTGACTAATAGATGGTAAGAAGGAACTGGTTTTTATTGGAAAGATTTGTTTGAAGAATTTGAAGGTGAAATTAACGGGGAAAAATTCAAAGGTCCTAGTGTGTTTAAGATGATTTTTTTGCTTTAATTTTTGAGTTTTATTTTTTATGTTTTTTTGGCAATTTTTTTTGATGAAGATAATTTAGGACTATTTTTAAAAAAAGAATCATAAGAACTTTAAATATAATAAGAAAAAAAAAAAGACAATTAAAATATATAATAAAACAATCAAGTTAAAGGAATTCAAATAAAAAATATATCAAAAACCTACATAAATAAAAAAAAAAAAAATACAGCATTAAAAAATATAACATTAGAAATATAATAAAATGAACTTATGTGTATACTAGGACATAATGGAGCTGGAAAAACTACATTAATAAACATACTAAGTGGTTTATAAAAATATACAAGTGGCAAAATAAATATATGTGGTTATGATATAAATACATAAATATAAGAAATAAGGTAATATAAATATAAATATATATATATATATATATATATATATATATATATATATTTATATATATTTATTAATATATATTTATTTTACTATTATTATTATTATTATTTTTACAGGGAAAATTTAGGTGTTTGTCCTTAATTTGATGTTTTATGGGATTAATTAAGTCCTTTGGAACATTTAATGATTTTTGGTTTTATTAAAAATATATAGAATTTAGAAAATGTTGCTTGGTAAACTTTAAAGAAGGTTTCTTTAGAAAAGTAGGCTCATGTATAATCTAAGACACTTTCAGGAGGTATGAAAAGGAGATTATCGATTGCTATATGTAGTTAAGGTTAACCTAAGGTTATTTTCTTGGATGAGCCAACTACTGGAATGGATACGAAAATTAGAAGAGAGGTTTGGAAGTTAATATAGGAGATAAAAGAAGGGAAATCGATAATTTTGACCACTCATTCGATGGAAGAGGCTTAAGTTTTGTCTGATAGGATTAGTATATTGGTTCAAGGTGAACTAAAATGTATTGGTACCGGTTTAAATTTAAGAAATGAATATGGAGGAGGATATAAAGTACAAATTGTTATGAAAGACTAGATTATATGCAAAAACAACAGTAAGTGTTTTTTATGCATAGAGAGTTTTTTTTCTAAAAAAATAAAGAATTTAAAAACTTATGATAAAAACGAGAAAATGATAAATTTTATAGTGGATTAATAGGAAGATATAGTATATATTTTTTAGATTTTAGAAAATTAAAACGATGATAAATTACATTTTTTAAAAAATATTAAGTATTTTTCACTTTCTCATTCGACAATAGAGGATGTTTTTAGAAACATAACATAAAAATATTATAAAAATAATAATAATTTAAATTGAATTTATATGAAAAATATTTTATTATAAATATAAAATATTATAATAAATATATATATATTTATATATATAATAATAATATGAAAGAGAGTAAAATTTTTAAATTTGATTATTTTTAAAAAAAAGAATAATAAGATTAAAATATTGATACTTAATAAATAGTAAAAAGTGATACTTTAAAGACTATTCAAACATAAAATAATGATGATGATGAAGAATAAGAAATAAAATATAGTAAAAATTCTTCTAATCGAAACTCAAATCCTTTCTTATAAATATTATAATAATCTTAAAATAAATAAAATTTAATTCTAGATAAGTCATTTGATTAAATTATTTTTTAAGAAAATTAATTCCAAAAAAGTCCGAAATGTTCACTTTGTGATAATTTGTTTGGAAAACTCTCTCTTAGATAACATCATTGTAGATTTTGTGGACTTTCATGTTGCTAATTATGTTCGACTAAACGAATAAATAGCCTAAGAGTCTGTGATCTTTGCTTTTTATTAATTAGTGTCAAATATAAATAGAAAGATAATTAGTTTGTAGAAAGTCTAATTAGTTATGAAAATTAATAATAAAATCAATTAAATTTAATAAAAGATGTATATTCAAGTTAATAATAATAAGAAAATAAATAAATATAAAAAAAAGATATAAAATAAGTAAAATATAAAAATAAATATATATATATATATATATATATATATATATATATATATGTATATATATATATATATTATATTTATATATATATTTTATTTTATTCCTACTCACAATTTTTATTAGTCTTTTAATTTTTCATTAATTTATTACATATTTACATTATTAAATAAAATATTATTATAAAATTTTATAATTTTTTTATCACATATTTTACAAAATTTAATATAAATTAACCTATATTATTTATATAATATTTTTTTTATAGGAATAAAGCATATTAGAGTAAAACGAAAATCTATTATAATAATTAGAAATAAAAATTAATATATAAGATTAAAATTACGATAAAATATATAAAGAGGAATAAAATTTAAAGAAATTAATAAAAGAAAAGACTAGTCTTTTAGTAAATAAAAAAAACTTCTTAAACACAATTATGCTATGCTTTAAAGAGTTAAAGAAGATATAATTATGAAAGAATAAACTATAAATTAAAAATAAATAAAATTAAAATAAATAATATAAGAAGAAGAATAATAATAATAATAATAATTTTTCTAACTTAATAATGACGAAAGAGGAGAAGAATATAAAAATTCAATAATTCATAAATAAAATATTGCATAAGATAATAGTGTATGTGATATTATTATTAGAGAAGGCTCATAAGAAAACTATTATGCAAGAAATTATTCATAATTAATAAATTAAAATTACAATAAATAATAAATTTAAATTAAACCTAAAAATTATAATGTCGCACCAATTGATTAAACAGAAATATAATCATAATAATGCATAAGTAATTTAAAAATATAAAAATTATAAATAAGATAAATAAAAAAATTTAATAATAATAAAAAAACTTAATATAAATGGATATAAATAAAAATAATGTTTATTATAATATATATAATAATATATATATAAATAAATATATATATATATATATATATATAAATATATTATTTATATGTACATATAAATTTTTATATACATATAACTTATTTTTATATTTTTAATATATTTTTATTTTTATATAGTTTTTTGATTTGTCCATCAATTTTTATTTAATTTGTAAAAGTTTCATAAATATATATATATATATATATTTTATTTATTTATAAAAAATAATTAAATACATTAATATATATATATTTAATAATAAAAATATATTTATCAAAATAATTTTTATTAAAGAAATTCATCTACAAGAAATTCAAATATAAGATCTGATATTTCCATTAAGATTTCTGCCTTTTCATCTTCAAAAATTAGCCATTTGTATTCGTTTTCTTTTATATCTTTAAGTAACATTTACGAAAGTCTATCTTCAATAACTTAAGACAAATAATCATTATCAGGAGTCAATCTTTCTAATATATCATTTAAATCTAGCCCTTCTTATATTTTAGGAACACAAATATTATCATTTATTAAACCACATAGATTTGAAGACCATTATTTAATTTTTTATTTAGCTTTAGTTAGTCCTTATAAAATAGTTTTTTCATTTGTTAATTCTTTATAGACAATTTTTTCTGTTTTAGTCCAAGGATAAGGTTTACCTCCCATTTAATAAAATGGTCTTTATATATTTAAAGCTTCATTTAAGGAATCAAATAAAACTTTATTATGAATATATTAATATTCTTAAATTGTTTATAATTTAGAATCATCTTCATTTCCCTTTATTTTAATAAATAATATATATATATATATATATATATATATATATAAAAATATATATATTTATATATATATTATTATTTAATTTTTACAATAATATCATATTCAAAATCAATAAATATATCCTCATTTAAAACAAAGGGTAAATTAGCATAATTTTAATAAAATTCTGAATTTAATTAATCATATCCATGTATTAATCTTAATCTTTATTAAGGAAAAAAGCCGAAAAAAGTATTTAAATTTTATATAATTTCGTGTTTATGATTATCTAATTTTTAAAAATTAAAAAAAATAAATACAAAAATATATATATATAAATATATATCTATATATATATATATATATATATATATATATTTATATATACATATATTATAGTTATTTTTTATTTTTTTAATACTTTAAATATATTCAAATAATCTATCTACATATTAGTTTTATGTAAAAATATTTGTTGAAAATCCATTTTCGATATTTATAATTTAATTGACATTTTCTTCAGATAATTAATATTCTATTCTAGAATTTATTTATTCAAACAATTTCCATTTTTCTTTTATTTATTTTAATATTTCATTATTATCCTAAATTTTAATAAAAAAAATATATATATATAAATATACATTTGTTTATGTTTAATATATATATATATTATATATAGATAAATATTTATATATATATATATATATATATATATATATATAATTTATCATATTTACAATATAATTTTCTATAACTTGACCATTTTATTATAGTTAATTTAAACTTCCCTTACATAATTCCACTAATTTATTTCTTAAATTATTATTTACTTCTATATTTTCGTTAATTTAACTTTTTTATTCATTTTTTTATGTAAGTTAGGTTTTTAATAATTCTTTTTTTTTATTTTAAGATATATTAACATCATCAAAATCAACATCTATATCAACATCAACATTAACATCAGCATTATTATCAACTTCTCCTTCTACTATTTTCCCTCCAAAACTATTTTTAAATTCAAACTTGGAATTTTTTTTACATTTCTCAGCTAGCAATAAATCCCTTTAAGTTTAAATTATTATTTAAAGAGCTTTTGCTAATCCTCTTTTTAATGCTTTTTAACTTTTCAAGATTTCATCTTTTTCATGCTTAACCCATTTTTCAAGTAAAATTTTCTAATTATCATAAGTACGAGGTGAAATGTGGTTTGAATTTAATAATTTATTCATAGCTTTAATCTAAGATTATTAACGAATTTTAAGTGCTTATTCTCTTAAAAGAATAATTTAATTAATACTCTCTTAGGACATTAATTATTATATTTTTTTACTATTAAATTCCTTAAATGAATTTTAACAAAAAATAGAACTTGAAGAAGATTCATTTAATAAAGATGATTTACTATTATTATTATTATTATTATTATTATTATTATTATTATTTTTAATATTTTTATTATTACTATTATTAATTTTTATATTTTCATTATTTTACTTTTTTTTTTCTTTTTTATTATTCGTTTTTTCTTTCTTTAATAATTAATAAAGATTTTTTAATTCGTTTTTTATAGTTTTTATATCATCTGTTTTATTATTTTCATTTTCATTTTCATTTATATTTTCATTCTCATTCTCATTTTCATTTTCATTTTCATTTTCATTTTCGATTTAATTATTTAAACTATAATAATTATTATTAATATTTAAAAATTTATTCTATTATTATTTTATTTTTCTTTCTGAATTTATCTAATATATATAAATATATATATAGTTTATATTTTAAAATTTACTAAATTATTTATGTATAATTCAGATTAAGAAATTTCTTTTTAAACGACGAATTAAGCCGAATGTGATTTTTTATTTTTTTCTTTTTATTTTCTTCTATATAATATTATTCTTAATTATTTTATTATTTATTAATTTGTTATTCATTTACGATTTATAAATATTCTAATAATACTTATCTAGTAATATATCCTTTCCAAATTTTCTATATTTTAATAGCTGCTTAGTTCATTTAAAATAAACTCTTTTGGCTTTAATTATTTGAGATATTTTATTATTTTTTAATAAAAAGAAATCTCTATGATAATTAATTAAATTTATTTTTCGCATTTATAATTTCTGATTTTAATTTTGATTTTTCTTATATTTTTTTTTCGTTTTTTCTAAATTAAAAAATGCTTTTCGGCTTATTATTTGTATTTTTTATAGTCCTTTATGACAATTATAAATTATTTTATAATATTTATATATTTAAAGGACTTTTAGATATATTCAACTTACTATCAGATAAAGATTTACTCATTATATTTTTAAATTCCGAATATAATTAATTATAATCACTATCTATATTATTATATTATTAATTTTCCTATTTATTACTACTATTATTATTATATTTTTTGTTGCTCTTTTTCTAAAATTTTTTTTTCTTTTTTTGAATATTAATTAGTATGTGCTTAATATTAAATTCAAGATTTAAAATTTTCTATTTTTTTCTTTCTTCTTCATATTTTTTTGCTAATTTTTATTTAAAAAGAGTATTTTCGGTCATCTATTTTTTGTTTTCCATATATTAAATAACTTATAGTTTATTATTTTAGATATTTTCTTTGAAAATTTCATTATTTTAATAAACCGTTTTAATTTTATTTTTATATTCTTAAGAATGTTAAAAAAAATAAAAATATTAAATATGAATAAATAAAGATATATATATAAATAGATATATATATATATATATATATATATATATACATTAAACCATATTTTTTTATATTATTACAATTTAAAGTATCTAATCCAATTTATGATCTTCGAGTTTTATCATCTAGTTTATTTTTTTAATTATTTTTTTTTCTATAAATTCTTTAAAAATGAAATTGCGATATTACTCAATCTTTCTTAATTACAACCCCAAGGAAGTTTTTTAAACAGCTTAAAATTATTATTTTATTTCATGTTTTTAATTTCTTGATTAAAATTTGTAATTGATGATGTTTTGTTATGTTTTATCATTAAAGGTTATATTATTTAATTATCATTATTTTTATTTAATTATAATTATTAATTATTATTTATCAATACTGAATACTTTTTATTTTTATTAATTTTATTGTTATTTTTATTAATATCAAATTTATTTTCATAATAATTTCTATTTAAATTTTATTTATTTTTATTATTCTCAAAATCGATTTTATCATTTTCATTATTATTTATATTAATTTCATCATATTTTTAAAAATTACTATTACTATTATTATTATTATCTTTATTAATTTTATGGTTTTCTTTTGTATTAAAATTATTATTATTTTATAAAGGTGTTTTTAATGTTGCTTATTCCAATTTTTTTATAGATTGAACATGTTGTTTTAATTAAATAATTTTTTTGTTATTTTCTTGATTGAAATCCTTCGAAATATGTTTTTTTTTCTTAATAAAAATTATTTATTTATTTTTTTATATAGGAGAATTTAATAAGCCGCTTTAAGATATAGAATTAAATTTCTTATTTTACTTTTAATTAATTGTCTTTATATCTTTTTATAATAAATTCATTAATTAACTTTTTTTAGTTCCTTAATTGCATTTGTTACTACTTTGGCTTAACTAACGAGCAGTCTCAATATTAGCCTAATTTGAAATACTATTAAATATATTAAATTATCTGCTTAAATCAGAAAAAGAGTTTTTAGTTGTATTTGGCATTGTTTTATATGATTTTAAACTTTTATTTTCAATCATTAATGGAAATTTTTCTATTTTTTTTATAGCAAATAAGTAAATATTATTTAATATATACTTAAATTTTATGAATGTTTATTTTCAAATACATTTTCGTTTTAATTTGAATGAAGTTTTCTACAAGTTATATTTAAATGTTCTATTATACTTTTTTATAAATAATAATAATATATATATATATATATTAAATATATAATTTTTATATATTTTGTATATTTTATATATTTATGTTTTACTAAGGATCAATCTATTTTTTTATTCTGTATTTTTTTTTTAATTATACTTATCATTTATACTTATTTAATATTTTAGTTTTAATTTTTTAGTAATAAAATATTTTTTTTTTATTATATTTTCAAAAACACATTTAAATATTTATTTTTAGTATTTATATATGTATATATATCATTAGCTTTTATTATATAATTAAATATAAATACTTTAAAAATTTATATTATTCAATATTAATATTTGAATAAAAATGTCTAATTTTTTTTCATTTCATTTACTTTTAAATAACATAAAAATAATAGTTTAAAAAAATATATTATTAATATTTATATATTTTTAAATATAATATATATTTATTATAAAAAGAGAAAAAAATTGTTTCTTATAAAAGATAATAATATATAATTTTTTAATTAAAAAAAAAAATATCATATTTTAACTTTCTTTAAAAAATTAATTTATTTTAAAATTTTTTATTAAAAATTTAAAATAAATTAAATATTATATTTAATGTTTTTAACTTATTAATATATATAAATTCTAAATTTATACTTTCATAAAAACACAATTATTAAAGAAAAATAATAATTATTATCTCAATTTATTATGGAAATTTTTAAATAGTAAAAAATTAAATAAATATTTAATAATTGAATATAGTATATAAATAAAATATAAAATAATTATTTAAGTAACAAAAAATAATATTAATATTTTATTTCATAAAATACAATAATTATTAACATTACTATATTTTTTATGTAATTCTTATTCAAAAACACAAAATAAAAAAAAGATTATTTATATTGGGTTTAAATATTTTTAAATCAAAAAATATAAACATATTTATTATATCTAAATATATATATTATTCAATGGAATATTGTAATAAATAAATTAAAAAATATTTTTTTCAGATAATAAATTAAAAATATAGTCTTTAAAAAAAAAATTTAAAAATAAAATTTAAAAATAAAATAATTATATAAATTTTAAATTAAAAAGTATTTATGAATATATGTTTAATTATTTTAATAACTTATAAAAAAAAATTAATTAAAAATATAAATATATATTTTTTAATATTATGTCTATTTTTTATACCATTTTTATTAAATTACTACTTTTATTTCTCCCTTTAAGCCAAATATCTTTTTATTTAAGATATTATACGTTAAATAATTAAAAGTGGACCCCAACATATTATAAATATGTTATTTAAAAGAAGAAGAAAAATAAATGAAATAAAATATATTAATAAAGAAAAATATATATATATATATATATATAATTATAAAAAATATATAAGTGAGTGAGAAGAAAAAAAAAATATATATATATATAATTATATATGAATGTATATATATATATATACCAGTTTTTTTATATTTTAGTTTATTAATTTTTTTATTTAAAAAAAAAAGGAAAAAAAACTTATTAAAAATAGGAAAAAAAAAAAATAAAAAAAAATAAAATAAAAAAAAATAATAAAAAAAAATGAAATAACATTTATCAAAAACCTAAAACTTCAATAAATGTAAAAAAATAAAAAAGATCAGTACGAAAACTTAAAATAATCTTATAAATTTATATTATAAATATGTAAAATCAAATTCCTTTACATAAACCTAATTAGAAATACTAAAAAAATAAATATACACAATGTCATAAAAGAGTAAAAAAATTCTAATAAATGAATTAGAAGCTAATAATATAAATATCCTTAAAAATACAAAATAATCATAATTAATTATGTGCATTTCTCATGGCAGAACTTTTGGAAAAATTATAAAAAAATGTCCTTCTTGTAAAGTTGGTAAACTTTAATTTGAAGTTGAAGAAGGAAGATATATTTGCATATAAAATATAAGTTATCCAATGTAAAATAATTGTGGATTAGCATATGATTTTTAAGAAATAGAACATTTAAAATGGATATAATTGTGCAATTGACTCTATAATTTTTTTATTTTTAAAATAAAATTATATTTATATATTTATTTTTATATATGCAAAAGAATTTTACTTTTTTTTTTTTTTTTTTTTTTTTTTTTAATAATGTGAAAAATATAATTTATTATTATAATAAAAGACTATTTATTAAATAGAATTTATTAAATATAATTAAAATTTACAATTTTTATATATTATTTGTGTAACAAAAAAAAAAAATATATACATAAAAATAAATACATATATAATTAAAACTTTTTTTTTTTTTTTTTTTTTTACTTTAAAAAAATAAAATGAAAAGCTTCTTAAATATGTAAAAAATAAAATAAATTCTATTATAAAAACATATATTTTAGATTTAAAGTAAATATAAATCAAGATATATAAAAAATTGAAAATGAAAATTTACAAATGACAAATAATAATATTGTTCATAATGTAAATAAAAAAAATATCTAACAGGCATTTATTTATTTTTAAATACAATATTGTTTTATTTGTAAAAAATAAAGATAAATTAATAAAATATACACTAGTCTTAAATAAATATTAAAGAAGAAAACAATTTTTCCTTAGTTTAAATCATATGCAATTGCTTTTTTAAATAAAGGTATTTTTATTTTTTTCTCTAAAAGAATATAAATATATGAATTTTAATTATAGATTTTAAACTGTAAAAAAATAAAGAATTAAATAACTTGGGTAGTAAAAATAGTCTTGTATCGTATTATATTTTAATTTTATATTTTCATTTTTATATATATAAATAAATACTAAAAATTTAAATGTTTTAATTATAAAAAAAAATAAAGGGAAAAAAAACTTTAATTTTAGATTTAGATGAAACATTAGTACATAGTTCTTTTTAATAAATAAATGAATACGATTTTTAATTTGAAGTTAAATTATATTATTTATATATTTTATTTCTTACATTATTTAAATAAAAAGATAGTAGTTAAAAATATTCCTTATTAAATATATGTAAAAAAACGTCCAGGAATACATATTTTTTTACAAAAATTAAGTGAAAAATATGAAATAGTAATATATACTGCAAGTATATCGGAAGTAATTAAAATATATATATAAAAAAAAAACTTTAAATCTAATATTTAAGTATGCAAATTAAGTATGTAATATAATAGATTAATAAGACGTAATTTCTTATAGACTTTTTAGATAACATTGTTCAAACTATAGAGGTAAATTAGTAAAAGACTTAACAAAATTAGGTAGAGAATTAAAGGATATTATAATAATAGATGTATTTATATATAAATATATATGTATTGATATAAATATATATATATATATATATATATATATATATATATATATATATATATAATTAGAACTCTGAAAATTCTTTTTTATTTTAACCTGAAAATTCGATTTAAATTTCAAATTTTTTTGAAGATAATAATGATACTGAGCTAACTAAATTAATACCTTTTTTAATATTTTTATCGGATGTAAATTTTTTTTTTTTAAGAATAAAAATAAACAATTTTTTTTTTAAAAAAGGTTTATGATATAAGATCTACTCGTAAATGGATGGAAAAATATATAAATAATGAAATAATAGACTATATAGATATGAATCATAAAGAATAAAAATATAACCGAAAAATGTATTAAAAAATAAATTAAGAAAATAAAATTCCTTAATAAATAAGCAAATATTAAATATAATCTTTGGATTATTTAAATGGAAACAAGCTTTAGTATTCAGAAGTTAATTTAGAATAATAAGTAAAATAGTAATATTTCAGGAATAAAATATAAAAAAAAGGATATAAATCTAAAACTTGACAGTCAAAATAATAAAACAGAATATAATAATGATTTTAACAGTGAAAATTATGAATATAAAGGAAAAAATTATCCAAACCATATAAAAATTATTTAAAGTAATAAATATTTGTAAAAATCTATTAAAAATAAAAACTTAAATAAAACTTGCCCAAATTTTTATAATTCTAATATGGAATATTAGTAGTTTCTTAAAAATATAAAAAAATATAAAGCTAATTAAACTTATTAAAATATAAGCTAATTAGAAGCAGTTAATAATACATAAAGTAATTTTAAAGAAAATATAGATTTAAAATTGTTTTCTACAAAATAGAATAAATAAAAATATAAATTTTGGGATGATTATTAATAAAAATTTGATGATAAATATATAGATTATTAATTAAATAATAATAAAAAAAACATTTTGAATAAGTAATAAAAATTTTATTAAAATAAAAAAGAGTTTAAAAATTTATATAAATATAGTTGATTGTTTTTAGTATTAAATTTAAAAAAATATTGTATTAAATAAATTATAATATATATTTATATATGTATATTAAAGTTATAAAAAATATTTATTTTTAAATTTCATATTTATATATTTAATATAAATATATTAATTATTTATTTATATATATTATTTTATTAATTTTAGAATTAATTTTGTTTTATATTATGAAAATGGTTTTTATTTATTATTAATATTTTTTATTTTTTAAAATTATTTTTAATTTATAAAAATTTTCATTATATAATTATTATCATACGTCTGAAGTATATATATAAAAATTTATTTATCATTAATATATAAATATATCTATATAAAAAAATTTAGGAGTTAATAAATGAACTTAAAAGTTTATAAAAGACTTGCATAAATTATAGTTTAGTAAAAAATTAACAAAAAAAATGTAAATTAAAATAAAAAGGATTTAATAAATACATCTCCTGAATTATTTTTAGTTGATTTTAGTCCATTAAATAAATAAGTAAAAAGTAAAAACGCATATTTGATTTTTGGTGAACATGCACGTGAATTAATAAGTACTGAAGTAGGTTTAAATTTAGTTAAAACATTATGCCAAACAGGAAATGATTAAATAAATAAAATAAGATAATAATTTAAAATTTAAATAATAGTAAACTCAAATCCTTTATCACGAAAACAAGTAGAAAACGGATACTATTGTAAAAGAACTAATGAAAATAATGTAGATATAAATAGAAATTATGATAGTCATTGGATATATGTAAATATATTTTTATTTTATTTTATTTTTTAAGAAATAAAAAAAAGAATGATTAAAAATATACTAATTCTGGAGAAAAACCTTTTAGTGAAATCGAAACATTAAAAATAAGTGAAATTGGTTAAAAATTAAATCCTTTAATTTTTTTAAGTGTACATTCCGGAACATTAGGTTTATATACTCCTTATGCATATTCTAATAAATAATGTATTTTTTAAAAAAATATTAAATTATAATATATTATATATATATATATATATATATATATATATATATATATATATATATATATATATATATATATATATATTTAAGGCTAATATAATATAGAGAATATGGTTAGAATATTAAAAAATATATAAGATTAATATTGCAATAATTGTTCTGTTGGTGCGGCTGGAAAATAAGTTGGGTATCTCTGTTCAGGAACTTCTATTGATTATTTTTATGAAAAAGGAGTTAAATATTCATTTGCGTTTGAAATTTTTGATTAAAATTAATAAATAAATAATATTTAATTAAGAAAAAAAACACATAAATAATATAACCAATAGCATTCTAAATCTTGTTTTATAAATGATGATTATAATAATTATATGTAAAAAAATATTATTTTTATTTATTTATTTTTTTAATTGAAAATTTAGTGAGGAAGAATGTTTTAATACATTTAATCCTAATAGTAAATATTTATATAAGTATATCTTAAATAATTGGACATAAGTAAATTTTATTTATATTCCTAAAAAAAATAAAAAAAAAATACATTTTTAAATTTAATCTAAAAGTCAATACTAAGTTTACTTGATCAAATAAACTTTATAGAAGACTAATAATTATGAAAAAAAAATATATATATATTTATTTTATATTAAAAAAATACAATTTTTTTTTTTTTTAAATAAAAATTTCTTATAATATAAAAAAAAAAATATTACTGTATATTAAATTAAAAATAAAAAAAAGTCTTTTTTTTTTTTTTTTTCTTCTTTTTTTATTCCTCAAACTTCCAAAATTTCGTCTTAAGCATTATCGAAAATAGTATTTTTTGATTTTTATAAGAGTTTTTATTCTTATTAAATGTTTTATTTTTTTTTCTTTTAAGTTTTTTTCTAACAATAGGAGTTCTTAATTCTTTATCAGTATTATTCCTATACCATATATAATTCAACTTATATCTAATAGTACCTTCAGAAGTCTAAATAACTTTTAGGCTTTTTAAAAAAGGTGAAAATAATTTCACATGCATAAATACTTAAGCCCCACAAAATCTAAATACCATATCAAATCCAGACATAAGTGAATTCTATTTATATCTGGCAGTGCATAATCCAGTTACTGTATTTCCATAACCTTCACTCAAAGATTTTAAATAATGTATTTCAATTACATCCCCTGCTTTAAATTCCGGAATTCGAAATTCCTTTTGTCTCTCTAATGCTAACTTTTCACGTTATTCGATATGCTTTATTAATGCTTTTCCTTTAAGTTATGTAGGTCTTAAAATTACTGGAGGCCATTCGTAATTTGGATCATCCCATTTTAATTGTTTTGGTTTTCTATCGGGATGAAAATGATTAGGTCTTGGTACATAATTATCTATGTAATTTGTTTTGTCAAAAGGACTACGTTAGGGCTTGTATCTGTATACTATATTTGAATTTACTTTGTTAAATAATTGAGTATATTTAAATAATTGGATATGTTATTTTAGATATTATTATAACATTGTTTTAATATATATATGTATATAAAAATCTTTTTATTTTTAATTTTTTAATTTTCATAGGATAAATAAAATTTTTTTATTCATAAAAAAATAAAAATATTTAAAATTTATTTATTTTTAACTTATCATTTTTTTTTTTTATTCATATATAAATAATAAATTCTTTGTTTATAGATTGTAAAAATTATTAATATTATTTTAATAAAGATATTTAAATAAAATATATATATAAATATAAGTATATATGTTATAAATATTATAAATGAATATAAAATATATATTGAAAAATATTTATAATTAATATAATATTTAAAATTAAAAACAAAAAATAAAAAGTTAATAATATATATTATTTATATATTATAAATAAATATATATATATATATATATATATATATATATATATATATATATATATATCAATTTATTTTAATTTTATTTTCTATATTTAATAAAATTGAATTTAAATTAGAGATTAAGAAATTATTATCTTCAGTTGAATAATTTTTTTCTATTTAAATTAGTTTATTTTAAAACACTTAAATGTGTTTTTTACTAACAATTTTTTCCAGGCATTAACAATTATAAGTAATTCTTTAAATAATAACTGACAATCTTTCACAAATATCATGCTTCTGATTATATTTATCAAAAATTTAAACAACAGCCTCAAAAATAAATCCCTAGCTAATTTCCTTAATATAATTTTAAAAACTTTAACCTTCATATGCTAAATTAAGTAATATATTAACGCCTAAATCAACAACAATATATTAATCTATAGATTAATTCATTCTATAGACTAAAACAGGTATTAAACCTGCCTAAATTATATAATTTTTTATAAATTAATTCAAACTATCATCAAAATTACATAAATCACTAAATAGAAATTATAAACTTTAAGCACTTTCTTTATTATTAGTTTATAAAATAAGTATAATTAAAATTATATCTACTCTTGTCATGAGTATGTACTTCTAATTTTCTATTTAAGCAGTATTTTCGTCAAAAATATTTATTTATTGAGAATTTTTTTAATTGTTTTTTTTTAATTGAAATTCTGATGTATCTAAATATTATTTAAAAATTTGTAAAATCTCCCTTTAAATATCTTCATTAATAAAACTTTTATTTTATTTCATTATGAATAAATTTTTAGTAGTAATATTTTTAAGTTTTCGTCTCCAAAATTAAGTCTTTGGTAAAAAAACTATTTCAGTCTGTTTATTAGAATTCATCATTATGTCATTTATATGATCTTATTGAGATTTAAGCAAGTTTTTTTGGCTTTCAAGGGTTTAAAAGTTCAATTTTTGCCTTTTATTAGGCATTTTATTCTATATTTTAAACTTAAAATTAATACAATTAGACATTAAGTTCACTAAGTTGTATAAATCCTTGGAATTTTATTACTTAAGAAGTAAAGAAGGGATTATTTCTAATAAGTCACTCACTAAATTATTAAAAGAAGGATAAAAAACTTCACCTATATCTAATTAAGTATTTTAAAGTTCCAATATATTATTTTGATTAATTTAAGAATTATTATAATCGTTTATTACTAAAGGTAGTGTATATTTAATATTATTAATTATTATTTAAATTATATTCAAAAGTACCTTTATTTCTTCGTCATTAGTTATAGAATTAATAGTTTTTTTTTTTAATATTGTAGTTTTTTTACTTATATCTTATGATATATTTTCCTCTTCAATTTCAGAAATATTATTGTTTTCTTATTTTTACGTATTATTATTGTTATCTTATTTTTATTTATTTTCTTGTTTTTAAGTATTATTATTTTCAGTTTTTATATATTATTATATTATTATTATTATTATTATTATTATTATTATTATTATTATTATTATTATTATTATTATTATTATTGTTTTCTAGTCTTTATAATGTGTTTATTGTTATTTCTTATTGTTTTGATTTTTTTAATACTTTTTCATATTTAATTTATATTGTCGTCGTTTTTTCTTTTTCAAGTTAGTATTTTTTTTCTAAATCAAGTATTTTTTGTTTTGAAAATTCAGCTTATTTTTCCAAAGCAAGAACTTTGGCTTTATATTTATCAACCAATGTATTATTTTAGGTGGAAACTTATTTTATTTCTTTTGCTTTATTTTCAATGATTTTTAATTTATTTTTTAATGTTTTATCTAAAAGAACTAGTTTTTTATTAATTTCATTATTTTTTTCCTTAAAAGCCTCTTCTAATGAAAAAATCATCACATCAAACTCTCCTTTTAAAATATTTTTGAAATTTCTTTCTTTTTCTACTATTGAATCTTCCCTTTCTTTCAAACTTTTCTCTCTCTATAAAATATCCTTACTCTTTTTATCTAAAGCTTTACTTAAGCTATTTATTTCTTTTAAAATCTTCTCATTGGTTTGATTCTATTAAGAAAGTTTCATTTAATCTTCAATTTTCTCTAAAATATTTTTAATTTTACATCCTAACCCTTTTTTTTTAGAAAGAATATTTAAAGCATTTAAAGATATATATTTTTCATTATTAATTATTAGTTTTCTTTATAATATTTCCTCAAATTACATTTTTTTGATTTCCTCAGAAAACTAAATCGTATATTCTTAATATAAAAAGGATAAAAACTCATCAAAATCAATATTTTGTTATTATTATTATTAAAAATGACGTCCTAAAAAGGCTTTTGTTTCCTCATCTTCTATAATTTCGAAGTTTTCTAAAAATCTACCCTTTACATCACTATCATATAACAATATTTAATTATCATCATTATTATTTTATTCACAAATTAAAGATATGTTATTATTGTCTAATTTCTAATAGTTTATACTTTTCGATATATCCTATTCTATCATAAATGAATATTTACTTATTAAAGCACTATTCTAAAACCTCATATTAATCCCAATTAATGACTATTATTATTATTATTATTATTATTATTCAGAAATATCTAATTTAGAAGTTCTTAAAATAGAAGATTAGTTCGATTTGGAACATATTGAATTATTATTCTCAATATTATTTTTGTTGTTGAATATTTTCTTGTCTTCCAATTCTTTTAATTTTCTATTTAATTCTTCTTCGTATGAGGTATTATTACTTATATTACTTTATTGTTCATTTATAGTTTGCCCTTTTTATGACAAAAAAAATGTATCTTATAAAGCTTTTTTGTTTGTATTTGAAAATAAACATTATTTATTCTGTTTTTCTGAATTATACTCATCTTCTTCTTTATATATATTCGATTATTTATCTTCTTAAGTACTTGCTTATTTAATAATATTTTATTAATCTTTCGATATTTAATCAAGGATTTATTTATATCTTTATAAACTAAATTAGAAATCTTCAGGATATTATTATTATTAAGATGATTGTTATTATTTTTGGAATGTTTATTAGTTTTAAGTTTATTATTGATACTATTTTTATTGTTATTGGAATTCCTGTTATTTTTTTATTGATTGGCGAATCCTTTCTTCGTTAAATCGGGGACTTTCAATGTATCCAATATTATTTTAGTTTATCATAAATCGATTGTTTTGGGAAAATGTCATATTTGTACCTTCATTAGAAAATATGTCACTACTTTTGGATTAACTCATTATTATTTATGATTATATTAATTTTTTTTTTTTTTAAAAAAAAAATATATTATAAAAAATCAATAAAATATATAAATCTATTTTTTTTTTTAAAAAAATAAAAAATATATATGTAATTTATTTATTCTTAAATATAAATAAATGCCTTATACATAAGATTTATTTTATTATTTTTTTTAAAAAAAATATATATTATATTTAAAATAAATAAAAGTACTATTTATAAAAAATCAAACGATTTAACAATCAAATAAATAACAAACAAAAGAAGAAGAAAAAATAAAAAAAAAAAAAAAAAATATTAAAAATAAAAAAATCTAACTTTTCAAAAAAAAAAAAAGTAAAAAAAAAATCATAAAAAGCTAAAAAAAAATAAAAAAAAAAAAGAGTAAAATAAAAAAATATGGCTTAATACTTTGAAACATCAGACAAAAGAGGTGAACTTCTTGAATTAGCTTAAGATTTAGGTTCAAATTCTTATGAAAAAAAGAAAGAAGCAGTAAAAAAGATAATAGCTTAAATGACAGTTGGAAAAGATGTATCTCCATTATTCCAATCCGTAATAAAATGTTTAGAATATCCCTAAATCGACATGAAAAAGCTAGTATACTTATACATCATAAATTATTCCTAAAACAGTCCAGACGATGCTATTATGGTAGTAAATCTATTCACAAAAGATGTAAAAAACAAATAAAACCCAATAATAAGAGGATTAGCAGTAAGAACAATGGGCTGTATTAGAGTTCCTAAAATAAATGAATATTTAGCTTAACCTTTAAAAGAAGCCTTATAGGACACAGAGCCTTATGTAAGAAAAACAGCAGCTCTATGTGTTTCTAAAGTATATGAAATTACACCTGATATTGTTGAAAATAATGGACTTATTGATACTTTATAGAATATGTTGACAAAAGAAGGAAATGTTCATGTTTTGGTCAATTGTTTGATTTCTCTTAATGAAATGTCGTATTATAGAGGTACTAATCTAATCACTGTTACTTAAAAAGTTCTTTAAAAATTACTGGTTGCTGTTAATGATTGCAGTGGTAAAATTATATATTTTATAAATATTTTTTATTTTTATTTTTTTAAGAATGGGGATAAATTGTTGTTATGGATTATTTAGTTAATTATATTCCGGAAAATTCTAAAGAAGCTGAAAGGTAATATAAAATTAAATAATATTTATTTATTTAATTTTTAAAAAAAAAGTGTTATAGAAAGAGTTCTTCCTAGATTATCACATATAAATCCTGGTGTAGTGTTAGGATCAGTGAAGGTCATTTTAAAATTTTTAGATTATGTAACATCAGTTGAAATAGTAAAGCATTTAACAGGAAAAATAGCTTAAAATTTAGGTAAATATAATAATTTTTATTATTTTTAATTATATAAAAAAAAAAAAAAGTTTCATTACTTTCATGGAATCAACCTTAAATATAATATGTAGTTTTGAAATGTTCATCTCATATATTACAAAAGAAGCCAGGTTTAATGGAAAAAAACATAAAAGTATTCTTTTGTAATTTTAACGAACCATACTATATTAAGAATGAAAAACTAGATATATTAGCATAAATATGTGATGATAAAAACTATGAATTAGTTCTGAATGAAATAAAAGAATATGTAAATGAACCTGATACAGATTTCGTAAGACGTTCTATAAGCTCATTAGGAAAAATAGCAATTAAATTTGATAAAACGGTTGATAAGTAAAAATTATTTATAAATAAATAAATTAAAATTTAAATATTAAAAATTATAAGTATATATAAAAAATTATATATATATATAAATATATTTATATATTCATATATATTTATTTTATTTAATTTATATATCTTTTTAAATTTTTTATTTTTAATTATAAATTTTTTTTTATATTATTATTTATATATTTATTATATTTAAAATTAAAGAATTTTAGACATATTATTAGAATAAATAAAATAATTAAAAGAAAATCAAAGAAGTTAAGATCCTTTTGTATAGGAAATACTAATTACTATTTAAAAAATATATAGAAAATATCCTTAAAAAATTACTTATCAAAACAGTTTAGATACTATTATTAAAATTTCTGATTTAGCTAATGAAGAAATATCTAAAGCTGCAATTGCTTGGATTTTAGGTACATATGCTGAGCATATACCAAATGTAATAGAATTAATAAATGCTAAAATTTCAAAGTAATTTATTAAATTTTTATTATATTTTAATTTATATTAATTTTTTTTTTTTTTTAGCTTTTTATAAGAACAAAGAGGTGTATAATTAGAAATTTTAACCGCAGCAGTTAAAATATTAGTAAAATACCCTGATGATGGTAAATATTTTATTTAAAATTTACTTGAATAAGCTGCTTATAAGACTGAAAATCCTGATGTTCGTGATAGGTATTTTAAACAAAAAATTTTATATATATATTTTTTATTAAAAAAAAAGAGCGTTTATTTATTGGAGAATGCTCTCTTCAGAGCCCGAAAAAACAAGAGAAACTATTTTATGTAAAATGCCAATAATAATGGAAGATTAATTCATCTACGATACTGAATATTGTGATTAAATGGTAGAAAGTTTAGGTTTACTTTCTGCTGTTTATGGAAAAACTGTAGATGAAATGTTCCCTAGAAGAAAAAAATATTAATAGTATATATATATATATATATATATATATATATATGTGTGTAAATTATATTTTTATATAAAAATAGAGCAAAAGAAGCTTAATAAAATAAAAAAGAAGAAAAGAAAAAACAAGAAGAAAAAATTAAATAAGATAATTAAGATGAATCTCCAGTACCTGAAAAAGATTCCACGAAATTCGCTACAAGCAACTAACCTCCTTTGCAAACTGCACCTCCTTAACAAACTGCTCCTCCTGCCTAAAAATAATTAGATTTATTAGATATGTTCGATGTAGTATCTTAATAATAACCTTAATAATAACAATAACCTTAATAATAATAAATTTAATAATAACAATAAACTAATGCAGGAAATTTATTAGATTTATTAGATAATGACTTAATGTCAATAAATAAACCTGTTTAATAATAACAATAATAGCCAAATGTTTCTAATAATAATGATGATTTTGATTTGTTTGGAAATTCTCCAGAAAAACCAAAATAAAATTAATAAGATGAACCCAAATATAATGTTTTTATTATATAAACATATATATATAAATATATATATATATATATATATATATATATATATATAATATATATATATATATATATAATATAATATATAATTATATATATATATATTAAATCTAAAAAGGTTGTCATAACTAGTGATACAGCCGGAACAAACGGAAAAAAAGGACTTTATTTAGAAGCTGATATATTCAATTAAAATAACACATTAGTATTAAAAATGAGAATTTAGAACTATTCTTAAAATCCCATAAACGAGTTTTTATTGCAATTAAAACCTAATTATTTTGGCCTTAAAATAGATTCTAGTCCTTAAGTAAATGCTTTATAAAACTAAATATAAGAAGTATAAACTACTTTAAGTTTTTCTGGAAATCCAAATCTTTAATAGGTCCCTTAATACCCATTTATACTTGTTTTTGGAGTAAAATCTTCAGTAGATATTTACTATTTTAATGTTTAAAGTAATATTGTTTTCTTATTGAATTCTACAGGAAATATCAGTAAAGAAGAATTCAGAAATACTTGGAAATCAATTCCAGATGATTTGTAAAAGAGCCATAATGTAAACTTACTAAATTAGAGCTTTTTTAATTAAGATAATCTAATTAATAAACTAAAGAGTAATAATATTTATTTTTTGGCTTCAAAAAATAGTGGAAATTAGAGTTAATTTATATTTTATTTTATATATATATATATATTTATTAAAAAATAAAGTTTAAAGTTATTATGCGTCTAGATTTAATAATACTACTATTTTATTTGAAGTTAATATTCCTAATAATAATGATTAAAGTGGGGCTTCGGTTGGGTGTAGAAGTACAGATAATAACTTAGGATAAATTTTTGCTTAGTATGTTTGTGAATTATTATAATGAATTTTATATTAATAATTCCTTTTTTTTATATCAAAAAAAAAAAAAGAAAAAAAAAAAGAAAGAAAAATATATATTTTTTTTATTAATATAAAAAAACAAAAAATTAATAGCCCTTTTTTTCTATTATTATTTATAAAATATATAGGTTTTTTTTATTATTATTAAAAAAAAAAATACGTTTAAACGATTAATTAATATCATTTGAATTACAATATCATATTTATATAAAAAATACTACATTTTTTATTTAGTAAAAATAAAAAAAAATGCATTTACAACTTTAAACAAAAAAAAATATTTAATAAAATACAAAAAATCAAATATAAAATTCAAAAAGCATATTTAAAATCTAATAAGAAGATTATAAATAATAAAACCTATATTAAAATATAAACTTAAACTATTCTTAAATAACATTATAAAATAGTATATCAAAAAAAGAAAATAATCCTAAAATTTAAAAGTAAAAAAATAATGAAAAGTCTCTACCTTAATAGAATTTATTAAAAAACACATCTTTAAGTAATATTCAATATTTTCGAAATAATTAAAACAATCAAAACATTTTAAAGCCTTCTTAATTTTTACAAATAAAGCCTATAAGCTAATCTGTAGATTAAAATTCTGAAAACACAACTAATCTAGACATTTCTATTTAAAAGAAATAATCAAATAGTTTAATAACTAAAAAATAAACACAATAAATATAATAATATTAATAATAAAATTAAATGTAAACATAATATTAAGGAAAAACAATAGAAAATTTAAGCCTAATAAATAAATAAAACGAAATAAATTAACTAAAAATCAATTATAAAAAAATAAATAATAAACTTATATAAGAAAAATAAAAAAATAAAGTTTTAGAAATCGAAAACAGGAACTTTCGAAGTACAATAGATAAATATTAATTATAATTACAACAAATAGACTAATAAATGCAAAAAATAAAAGGTTTATAATAAATAATTTAATAGGAAAAATAAAATACTTAATAAATAATATTTCTAAACGTTAATAGAAATGAAAAAATATAAGTAATTCTTAAAAATCTTATATAAATAATTAATATTATACATTAAAAAATCGAATTTTCTAATATTTAAAATTGCATGAAAACTCTAAAATTAATTTCTGATAATTTTTCGCCAATTTTATAATGTTTAAATCCACTTTTATTAGAAATAAAAAACTTTAATTAAAATTTAGAAAATTAGTTTTTCATTTCTTAAAATATAAATGATTGTTCTTTATTAAAAAAATAACAAAAATATAATAATAATGACAAAAAATTCAATATTTTCACAAAAGAAAACGATTTCAATAATGTTTAATATATAAATAAATAATTAATATATAACAATCAAGATAATAAAAGCGAAAGTATATATAATTAATTAAATAATAGCTTAAAAATTTCAGAAAGTAGTTCAAACCAAATTAATAAAAGTAGTAATATCTTTGGAAAACTCTCAGATTCGAATTCTTAATTTGAGTCTTATCAAAATGGTATTAAGTTAAATGAATAAACAGGGACTTTTTTAGAGTCTAAACTTGAAACTTTTGGAAATTTATAAAAAGAATGTAATTTAATTTAAAATACAGTTTTTAATGATACTTAGTAGTCCTAAAAGTTTTTTGGTGAAACAATTAAAAATCTAAATGAAACTTTAAAAAATCTAGAAAATAATAATCCTATGAAAGGTTTTGAAAAAGGAGATTTTATTTTAAATTAAAAATTCGGAAATAAATAAAAGGCTAGTAAATAAGCTTCTAAAAGTTAAAAAAACTCAGTAAAGAAAAGTTACGAAAAATTAAATAAATCTATGTAAGATAATTTATTAGATGATCTTTTTTTTTAAATTTATTGAAAAATTTTTTTGTTTTGTTATTTTTTTTATTTTTATTAATTGTTGTATAATTTATTATTATAAGTGTTGGTAGAGTAATGATATAATAATAATAATAAAATTAATATAGATCATATTAT
Source organism: Ichthyophthirius multifiliis (assembly GCF_000220395.1). Classification (NCBI taxonomy): domain Eukaryota; phylum Ciliophora; class Oligohymenophorea; order Hymenostomatida; genus Ichthyophthirius; species Ichthyophthirius multifiliis. The sequence continues at coordinate 31,946 of NW_004087285.1, forward strand.
ATAAATAAATATATAAATATATAAATATATATATATATATATATATATATATATTAAAAAAAAATAAGTATATTATTAATATATTTTTTTCTTTTATTTTTTATTAAAAAAATATGAAAAACTGAATTTCTTAATTAAATATTTGACAATAAGAAATCTGTATTAATAAATCCCATTAAAATAATTAAAATTTTATTAAAAAAAAAATATATATATAATTATATTTCTTTAATAGATGATTTAAATAAAGTTAGAAAAAATTAAAATTAATTTATTATTATTAATATCTTTAAAATAATAAATAATAATAATAAAATATTATTATTTTTTTTTATAAAAAAGATAAATAATATAATCATTTATATGTTAATATACTAATAATTTATTTTTTTAATATAATTATATAAATATTTAGTTTAGAGTATTATATAATTAAAATACTTGTTTCAGCAATTTAAAAAAACTTCAATCAACAATATTTTAATCAAATTTTCTAAAATAATAGAAAAAATAATATTTTAAGAATACTAAAATAAATATATATATATATTTAATATTAAATAAAAATACAATTATTTAATTAAATAAAAATAATTATAATTAATATAAATAAATATTATTAAATTAATAATAACATTATTTTTTAATAAATAATTAAATATAAACATAACATAAATATATTAAAAGTAATAAAATAATTTATTTAAAAATAAAAAATAGTCAAATTTAATTATATATAAATAAAATAAAATAAGCATTATAAATAAAATTAGTATAATGTTTTAATGTATAAAAATTTATAAATTAGACTTATATATATAAAAATATTTTACAACTCTTTTTATTAAAAAAAAGAAATATAAAATGTAAGTATAATCAAAAGGTTTTAATAAACAAATATGATAAAAATTATATAATAATAAATATATATATATATATATATATATATATATAAATTAAATTTATTTTTTTAAATTTTATCTTGAAAACATATTATAGAATAACTTATATTTTTCATTTATTTTTAAGTAATTTTAAATATATTAATATCACATTATATATAATTTATGTTATTAAATAAATAATAATTTTTATCAATTATTAATCTAAGCAAAAGCAAGATGAAAATAAAATTTGTAATTCCAATATATTATTTATTGAATTTATTTATTTAAACAAGTATAATTTATTAAGAAATAAGATAAACATGTACTTAATGTATTTTTTTTTAATAAAAAAATTATATAAATTAAAAGAAAAGTCATACTTTTATAATAATATACATGTAATTTTAATTGTTAAAAATATTAAATACCCTAAGTTATTTATACTTTGCTTTAATATTAATGTTAAAAATGTGATATATACTTTTTGATTTCTATAACCGTAAAGAAAATACACAAGATATTTTTCTATATCAAAGATACATTAAAATGCGAACCGTGTAACGGACACTGTTTAAATTGTCTCTAAACAACTCTTAAACTGTATTAAGTGAGATTTTCTTAAATAGGCACTAAATTTATTAAATAATATGAAGTGGCAATTAAATAATAACAGTTTATGAGTTTTTTTTATAGAATATTTTAATTATACTCCTGCTTATATTAAAGAAGTTGGTCCTTGCATAAAACGAAATATTATTTATTTAAAATATATAATAGATGTAGCAAATGTAATAATAATAAGACAAAAATTTTAAATAAAATAAATAATAAACGAGTCTTAATAAGAATTATAAGTATATTTCTATAGAATTTCGTTATTATAGAATTTTATAATAATTAAAAAACTTAATGGTCTTATAGAAGAGAATGTAAAAATTTGTAATAATAATTTTCATTACTA
>NW_004087285.1:34965-36620 GCF_000220395.1 Ichthyophthirius multifiliis
TTGTCTATATGAATTAAAATTTTATAATAATATTTATAAATTATTTATAAATATATATATATATATATATATATATATATATATATATATATTTATATAATATTTAAAAAATTAATTTATCAAAAATAATATATAATTACATATTAATAACATTTATAAAAATTATTTAATATAAAAAATAATTATAAATAATAATAAACGTAATATAAAATATTTATAAATTATTTATAAAATAAATTAAATTAATAATTTATATTATAAATAATTACATAATAGAAATATTTTATTAATAAGAAGCTATCATGATATACTACAAATAAATATTTCTATAATTCCATAAAAAAAATATAGAAATAATATAAATATAATAAAAAAAAGTTTCCTCAAAACTAATATAAAATATCAAAAACACCAGTACCAACTTAAGGAACTCTTCCTACAACAATTGAAGATGAAGGAGTTGATAAATTATCAACTTCATTATTAGTTGCTGCATTTGTTAAGAATTTAATGCAAGTTTCAAATGACATTTTTAAGAAAGGACTGATATTTTCTTCCATCCAAGTTCTATTCATAGCTTTTAATTTACCTCCAAAAGTTAAATAATCAGCAATTAGATATAAATGCCTATAATCAACTACAACACCATATACACCAAAAACAGTCACAATTTCTTTGACTATAGCATTTCTAGCAGCTTCAATCTATTTTTTTATATATATATATATAAATATGTATTTGTATATTTATATATATTTTACTCCATAGCTTAAATTTATAGCAGCGATATCATTAGAATCTATAGTATCAGCATTGAAATGTTCCATTTTCCATATTGATTTAAAGTTTACTCCTTATACTTAAACTTAATATGTGATTTAATCTTTGGTTTCTTTTTTTAATAGAGCAGCGTTTTATATATTCTTTATTTCATATACTAAAGTTTTTTTAAGTATTTTTTCTACAAGACTATTTTATTTTTATATTATTTTTTTATTAATTTTTACTTTGCCATTAGTAATTTTTTAGAATCTAAAGGTAATTTTATTTTAAAAGTAAGTAATTATCCTTATATATCATGACCCTATATATATAAAAATATATATATAAATATATATATATATATATATATATATATATATATATATATATATATATATATATATATATCATAATTTAATATTGTTATTTACATTATAATAGGGAGAAGCTTTAAATAAATCAGAACGATTCTATTATTGTTTATTAACTTATTATTATTAATAAGAATTATTTAATTTCTATATTAAACATTTCTTATTATTCGGAGAATTGACATATTATTAAACTTTTGTATCTTCTTCATTTTCTGTAAAAGCATTATAAAACTCAGTTTCAGTCTCTTCGTATTTATTCAACTTTTCACCATCAGAAATATAATCAGTTTTTTCATTTTCAGTCATTAAAGCGTCTGTATCGATTCCGCAACTAGCTGATTATGAATAATCTATAAAAAAATGAAGTATAGATAAATATAAATAAATATAAATAAAAATAAATAAAAATAAATATAAATAAATATTAATAATATATAAAATATAAATAAATATAAATATATATATATTTATATATATTTATATATATTTTTTTTTTATTATAATAATATACTTTATCTC
>NW_004087285.1:36640-51886 GCF_000220395.1 Ichthyophthirius multifiliis
CTTTATCTCAGAATTCTTGTTTCTAATTCTTATTTTTAATCTCTTTTAAGTTCTTTATTTATATACTAAAGGAAATTAGGTAAGAAAAGTTTTAGAAATCTTCTAGAAATTTATTCTAATGTTATTTAAAATGCAAATGCTATAGCATTTAGATCTTCTAATTAAATTTTAATTTCATAATGCCTAAATCTTTCATAAGCTGGTAATATTTTATTATCTACAGTTACTATTTTCTATTCTTAAACTTCTATATTATTAACTAATTCCAATAGGTTTATTTTCTACAATTTCCTTGCAAAGCTTTAAGCATTTTCGTACTAGATATTTTTCTCGTCTTAAAAATTCAATAACATAGCTGGTGTTTTTAATTTATCAGTCGCAGTCATTAATATTTCCCTTAAACGAGGTATACCTAATGTTAAATTAACACCCCCATGTCCTGCTAAATGGAAAGTGTTTAATGTCATTTAAGTTGATGGCTCTCCTATAGCCTAAGCTGCAAGACAACCAACTGAATCTCCTGGTTAAATTAATGAATTTAGGTATTTTATGTTATATAAAAGTCTAAATTTTGCAGGTGTTATTTCCGGTTTTTATGAAAAAATATTACTATATCCGTTTTAGTTTTCTTCTTTTTTTATATATTCACGTACACTTTTATATACTTTTTCTGATATTGAGCCTATGTACTTTCCGGGGAGGAAATTACTCATAATAGTTTAGTTTTAATGCTTTTCGGGAGTTTTTTTACGTTTAGATAAAAATTTCTGAACTGAAGTAAAGTCGTGAGATTCTTTTAAATTATAAGGTTCGTATTTTTAAGAAAAAGACTTGAAATTTTCACTTAAAAAACGATATTTTTCCAAGTATTTTACCTTGTTGGTATCTATACAGTCTTCTCCATAGTAAAACTAAACTATGGAATTATCACTATCCCTCACAGTGTAATCGTAGGCCACTTTTAAGCTTTCTAAATGCTTCATTAAGCACCTTTACAGGTAACCAGATCTTGAAGTCTTTACTGCAGTGTCTATAAGTCCCTCTCTTCCTGCCATGCAATGGAAGAAAAACTCCGCAGGACGTAGCCCACTCAAGAATCTATCAGATATAAATCCTCCAGCCCTTGGATTAGGGTCATAAGGAACAAAACAGGGCAATGTTTTACCTGTAGACATTGTTGGAACTCTTTTACCTTCGAGTTCTTGTTAGCCGAGGAGTGCTGAGACTTACGTATGGTTGACTTTGGAACCTTTAGCACCGGAATTAGTCATTGTAGAGAAATTATTATATGGAAACTTCTTAATTAGACCATTTAGAGTGATATTAAGGATAGTAGAAGCATTTTAAGAAAGTGTACTTTTGTATATATTATCTTAATTTTCAACTGATAATGGATCTCTTATTAGTTTTTATTGAATTTTGCCTAAAATCTAATTTTCAGTTGACAAATAGTCATTTTCGGGTTTTTTCTTTCTTTTTTTATCCTAAAAAATCTCCGATCTGCCATATAAATCCCATTTTTCACCTATTTCAAATTCCTTATCATCTAAAAACTCCCTTGCACATGCCAATAGTCCCTATTTATGTGCTTTTTTAATTTCTTATAATCTAATTTATTCGATATTTTTTTCTACTAAAATATCATCCACACCACATGTAAAACCATGCATTTATAAATGAGTACTCAGTAATTTAGCTAAAGCTGTAAATAATTTCCCAGTTAAATTAGCTCCATAAAGTTCATAAAAAGAATGCATAAGGCCATATGTAGCCCCTGCTCCGAATGAGTTTTTATCCAAAACGCCTTATAATAATTCATTGTCTTTAATTAAAACTTGAGTATCGTCTTTGTATATACCCGAAAGTTCTTCTTATGACAATTTAGATTTAAATTCCATATATATACCTTATTCATAGTCTTTAGTTTAGTTTTATTAAACTACTATTTTTATAATATTAGAAATCAATTATTTTCCAGTCCAAAGTTTTTAAGGTTTTAAAATAGAAGGGGGAAGCATAAATATCTTATATGGCTTCCCTTGTATGTTGTTATTTTGAAACATATTCCATGTAGCACTATAAAGTAAAAGCTGGAATTCTTCTTTATTGAAAAATTTCTCTTTATGAGTCAAATATACAGCAGAAACAATAGAATCTTATATAAGTTCTCTTAAAGGTACACCGTTTGTAGCATTTATAAATTATCTTATTAAAAAAATATATAAATATGTATGTAAATAAAAATAAATAAAAATTATAAATATAAATAATAAAAAATAAAAATTTAAAAATTATTATATAAATATAAAATAAATTTAAATATATATATATGTATATTTATATAATATATTTATTAAATATATATAATTATATTTATTTATATATATATATGAATTTATTTATATTCTATATTTATTTATAAACTATTTCTTTACCTGTCATTTAATGATATATGATATCCTTCAGCCCTAGCTAAATGACTTTAAAGGAAATGCAAATTCATTTCATCTCCGTCAAAATCAGCATTATATGATTTACAATTTGCATAGTGCATCCTTATTGTTTATTCTCTTGGTAATACTCTCGCTATATGTGACATTAGGGAAGGCTTATGTAGTGTAGGTTATCTATTGAAAAGTAAAACGTCTCCTGATTATAAATGTCTGTAAACTACTTTGTTTTTTGAGTTATTTAGTAGTGTTTTTGCTAGTCCAATCCTCTATTATTCGTTTAGTGCTTCTAATGATATTTTATTTCCGTTTTCTATTATAAAATTTGCTCCAGGATGTTAAAAAGGTCCATTTATTATTAATTTTCTTAGAAATTTCACATTATATTCATTTACATGTTCTGGAAAAGTTAGTTTTTTAGCTACAAAAAGTGGAACTCCGACTTCATTTGTATTTAAATTTGGGTCTGGGGATATAACTGACCTAGCTGCATAATTAACTCTTTTTCCCATCATTTTCATTCTAAATAGTCCTTCTTTTTTTTCTAAAAGTTACCTAATTCCGGTCCCTTCGCGATCTTAGGCCTTTGATGATTTGGCAGAATCGAAAAAAATATTAACTGAGTCTTAAATGTCAAGCCATTTGGAAATAATGTCGTTTATTTTAACAAAATTGGTTAAAGATTGCTAGAATTAAGTATTTTATTTTAATTGGAGATAATTTTTAAATTTTGAGTCTAGTTAATCGAGTAGCTTTTTTTTTTTATCTTCAGTTAAATTTTAGTTTTATAAAACTATCAATTGACGCAATTCTACATTAAATTATATAATTTTTGTTAAAACTACAGTATGGCCATGTAAAAATGTTTATTCTCCTAATTTATTTTCAGGACGGAAACGATTAGGTGGTACAGGTATTACTTCTATAAAGAACATATTATAATCATTTTTGAATATTTTAAATCCTAAAAAAAAAAAAAATTATATGTATATATATGAAAATTTATATATATATATAAAAATATTAATATATAAATAAGTTTTTTGTATAATTATATTTATATATATTTATAATATTTTTTTTATTTTTAAATATATATGTATTTATTTTATATACCTTTTTTCGTATTTTTTAAAGATTTTTACGTAACATCTATTCTTCCAAAAATTAAATCAAGTATTTTTTTTTCTTTAGACCAGAAAAGTTACATTATTTGTTTTATTTAGATTGGATCTAGATATTTTTGGTTTTTAGTTTTTTCGGATATATCTTATTTTTTTTCTTATTCTGGTTCATCCTGTTCTTCGTGGTTATTTTTACCTTTTTTTGCTACAAAAAACTTTGAAAATCCTTCTTTTCTAACTGCACTTTATTATTATTTACAATGGGGACATTTTCCAATATTAATATGTGCCCAAAATTCTTTTAATATTTCATCAAAAGCATTGTTCATAGCCGTGGTAGAGTTAATTCCATTTTTAAAAAATTCAGGTTCATTTTTGACGTTTATAAGTGAAAGAATTTAAGCCTTTTTTTCTTCCAAAATCTTTAAGTTATTTTGGAGCATTTTATTCGCTTTTTATTCTTATGAACTAATTATTTTTTAATTGTTTATTAATTCTGTATCAGAAGTCTTACATTCACTTGATTTTCTGCGATTATTTTATGGTTCTTATTATTATTTCTAGTTTGTAGATGAAGCTTGTAAACTAAAAAGACTTTCCTATATACTTTTATATTCTTTTGCATCTTAAACATATCCTAGTTTTATTAATGTGAATACCTTAGTGTACATTCTTAATTTTTGTTTTGTCATACGAAATTTAAAGCAATTTAAACATAATGTTCTTATTATAAATATATATAAATATATGTATATATATATAAATATATATATATATATATATATTTAATTTTATAAATACCTTAATAATTTCAATAGTTTATCTACTAAAAATGGATTATATACAGGTAAAAGTAATTCTATATGTGCCATATGCCCTATATATTGTATTAATATTGAATTATATAATTATTACAATTATATTATTTTTATTTATTTTTTTTAAAAATTACCAGGACAATCTAATCCTTCACATCCACATGTTTCGCATCTTGTTAATTTATCATAAGGAGAAACACCCATTAAAGGATCATATAGTCCACCTATATATATAAATTATATTTTCCTTATTTTTTTTTATTAAAAAAGAAAATAACCTTTTATAGGTCTATTTAATGAATCAAAAGCTATTGGACTTGTTATTTCTTTAACGGATAATTTACGTATTTCTTCAGCTGTGTAATATGAAAATTAAACACCTGCAATACGTTTACTAATAACTTCTTGAAATTAACCTAATGTATTAGACATTGTTTGTATATATTATTTTGCGCTTTGTTTTTTATTTCTACTTAAAATAAAAAAAAAAGAATTTATATTTAGTTTTCTTTATTTATATTTTTGGCACAAAATATATTTTTTTTTTATTTATTTTATTAAATGAATATTTTTTTTTTTTTTTTTTTTTTTATTTTTTTATACTTTTATTTATTTTAACTTTTTTATATATATATATCAATATGTATTTATTTTATTTATTAAAAATGTATATTATAAAATAAAAAATAAATATAATAAAATTAAATATAAATATATTTATATATATATATATATATATATGTATATATATATATATATATATATATATATATGTGTATATAAAATCAAACTTCTTTAAAATAAATTAATTTAAAGTATTTTAAAAATTAAAATTATTTTCAATATTAAAAATATATTATATACAAAGATAATTTTCATATATTTATATACTAAAATTTAATTATTATTTAATATAAAAAAATATTATAAATAAATAAATAAAAACTATTATTTATTTATTCATATACTTGATTTTTATTTGCTTTTAAAAAATACACTTTAATAACATTGTATTATTTATTAGAATTAATTTAAAAAAAAAAAATTTATACAATAATATTTACATATAGTGATAATATTTTTTATTTTTTTATAAATAAAATACATTAAATATTTAATATTTATTTTATATAAAAAAAAAATTATCAAATTAAATTTTTTTTATAAAATAAAAATAAATAAGTATTTTAACTAAATATAAAATAAATCATTCAAAATCATCTTTATAATCATAAATTTCTTATGTTTCATCCTTTTTATATTCATCTTAATCAATATTTTTCTCTTCGTAGTCTACATCTTATTATATATCTTCTTATTCTAATGATTTAGACTATTAATTTTCGTCTTAAAAATCTTCTTCGTACTCTTATTTATCATCTTCTTCTATATCTTTCTATTAAACTATTTATTCATCTTTATTTTTTTATAAATTATTATCATCATCTTTATCAAAAGAATAATCATAATCCTCATCCTAATTATTATTAAAGTTTTCTTATTTTTTTTATTAATCTATTTATTTTATAGTTATGCCTGTGCCATTTTTTTTATGGTTTTTTACTAAATCATTATTTTTTTTTTATTCTATTATTTTTACATTATTTTGCTTTTAAAATTTTTTCGGTTCTGATAATCTACTAAAATCAGGAAATGATTTTTTGGGTCTTTTTTTCATTTCTTCTAAAAATAATATTTCTTGTTATTTTTTGAAAATTTATTCGTAATTTTTTCTCGGTTCTAAATATTTTGCATTCACATTTTTTTTCTTTTTAATATTAAAATATTCCGCTTATAATTTCTTTAATTTTTAAGCCTCTATATTACTTATTTCCAAAGGCTTCTTTTTCCTTAAAAAATATAAACAATTATTTTTTTCGTCTATTCGTATTTTACTAATAAATTTCTCAATATTATCATCAAATTCATTTTAGAGGATTTTCAAACCTTTTTTTGTTTTCATTTAAAGCACAAATTTTTTTTCGTTTTCCATTTCTACAATAAAAAAACTAGTTTTTCAAATTAAAAAAATATATAAATATTAAAAATTACTCTTTATTATATTTAATCTATGTAAAATAAGGAATATTATCTATTTTAAAAGTTTTTTTCAATAAAATAAAGTCTTCGTTTTTTTAAACTTTTATTATAGGACTTAATTTTATAGTTTTATTTTACACATTTATTATAGGTTTTTCGATTTTTTCGATTTTTTCGATTTTATCAATGCTTTTTGTTGATTTTGTTAATTTAATTGGGTATTCTGTTATATGTAATTATTAATATTTTTTTATTCTTTTATATTCTTCATTTAATTTTTTTAAATCGAAAAAACTTTTTACACTATTAATTCTTTTCAACATGTCTATATTTTGAAGTTACATAAACATGTTTTCGCTTCTTTTTTTATATGACTCGTGATTTATTTAAGGAAAATACGTACAATTTTATATGTTAGAAATGTTTGCTTATGAAATGTCTTTAATTCTATCAAAAAATTTAGTGTTTTCCTATTCTATTTATTTTAGTTATTAAAATTTAAAATGTTTTCTTATATATTTATATCTATAATCATCACTTTTAAAATTAGTATTTTTTATCATACTAATATTATTTTTATTGGAAAGTTAATTTTGGAAACTATTATTATTATTGTATGTAGTTTAACTTTTATTTATTTGAATTTTTTCTAAAGTTTTATTTGCTTAAAATTTGTTTTGTTTTTAAAATAAAAACATATTATTGCATCGATTTTTGATTTTATCTAATTTTTATTTGTGTATTTTTTTTTTTTAGTCTTGGCTAATTCTTTCGATAATTCTGTTTGGAGGTTTGAACATATTAAAATATTAATTTTATTTAATATTATGTTTTTATTTATATATTTTATTTATGTATTAAAAAAAAGTAAAAATAATAAAATATATATAAATAAATATATTATAAATATTTTATTAAAATAAAATATAATAATAAATATTTATAATTATAATTATATTTAATATATATATATATTTATATTTATATTATTATCATAAATATAGAATTTAATAACAAAAATAAATTATACATTATTTGCTCTTTATTTATATATATTATTTCTTTTTAATTCTTTATTTTAATATTAATTTTTATAATTAAAAATATTCTTTAATATTTTTTATTTTTTTAATAATTATAATAATTAATTTAATTAGATAAAAATTAATAAATATACTAATAATCTATTTATTATTATTATATATATAAATAATTTTTATATTTTTTTTATTTATATTTTTATTATTTAATTTATTATTTTTTTTTTTAAGTTTAATAAATAAATAATAATTTTATTTTAATTAATAATCTATTTTTAGTATTAATTTTTATTTTTATAATATTTTTATTTAATATTTTCAAAAGTTTGTTTAGAAGATTTCGTATTACATATTTTTAGAAAACTAATTAAATTTTATTTAATAAATGAAATGAAATATTTGCCAATTGAATTAATTTTTTTTTTTTATAATTTTTTCTGTTAATAAAAAAAAGTTAAAAATGAAATAAATATGTATATATATTAATATATATATATATATATATATAATAAAATACTAAATTATAATTAAGCAATATAAATAGATCCGACTTAATTATATTTTTTATTATGAAAATTTATATTATTTAGTCAAATCAAAAAATTATTATGTTAATAAAGATTTATTTTATAATTTGAATATTATTAAATTTTAATAATTAAAAAAATATATTTCAAATTTAAAATATATTTAAAAATAAAGAAACTTAAAAAAGAGATAATAGTTAAATAATAAATAAATAAAAACTTATATTATAAAAATTAAAAAAATTCTAATATTTCATCCTTTTAGAATAATAGTATTGATAAATCGATAATAAATTGAAAGCAAAATATTAAGAAATTAATTATTTAAAAAAAAAAAATTAAATAAATGTTATAAAATATACAATAGTTAATAACAAAAATTTATTTTAAATTAAAAGAAAGATAAGTTTTTTAGGAAAATAAATATTTATAAAAAATTAAAAATTAAAATAAAATTAAAAAAAATATTGTTAATTAATAAAATAAAATTATATATGTAAATTTCAAAATTAAAAATAAGAAAAACTCTTCTTAATTAATAATTTATAAAAAAAAAAATTAAATTTTTAAAAATTAAAAAGGAAACCTTATAACGAAATATAATAGCAAAATAAATAGTTTTAATAAAAATATATAGATATAAATAAATTTAAAAATATATTAAAATATAAAAAATAATAAATTAAAGTATAATGTAAAAAACTTATTATTAATATAAATTAAATAGAAATAAAAAAAAATTAAAATGAAGAAAAAAAAAAAATTAATAAATAAAAATAAAATAATAACAATAATATATAAAAATAAAATAAAAATAATTTAAAATATTATTAAAATAAAAAAATAAATTATATATATAAAATAAAATAATGAAGAAAGATAATATTATAAAAATAAAAATTAAGAACAAATATATAAATATTATAAAAGAATAAAAAAAAAATAAATAAAAATATCTTTTTATAAAAATAAAAATAATTATAAATATAAAAAAATTAAATATAAAAAAATATAAATATAAATATAAATATATATATAAATATATATAAATATATAAATATATAAATATATAAATATATAAATATTTAAATATTAATTGTTTAACTTTATCTATTATGATATTATGATAAATAAAAAAATTGTATTACATTTTTTTATAATTTAATTTAATATTTCTCTATAATTATTTATTAATTAAAAATAATTGTTTTAAATATATCTTTTAATAATAATTATAAAATTTTAAAGAAATTTTTTTTTATATATATTTTTTATTAAATCATATTAATTATAATTATTAATTTTTTTATTATTCATATCTATAAAAAAATATCTTTTAAATATATATATATATATATATATATATATATATATATTTATAAAATTAAAAAAGTATGTTTAATAAAAAAATGATGAAAAAAACAAAGCGCAAATAATGATTGAGCTAAAAAATATATTCAATAAATATATTTAAATCAAAACTTTTAATTTTTTTTCTGAATTTTTTTGCAAAAATTAATATAATTTTTTTTTTACAAGAAATACTTCAATCTGAAAAATATTATGATAAACAAAAATTATCATTTATATTTTAGGATTAAGTTTTCTAAATTAAATTTATAAATTGAAGCATTAAAGTTTAAGTAAAAAATAAAAGTGGACAATTTATTTATTTTATTAGTTTATTTTTTTATAAAATGCTCATGATTATATGTCATCCTTCGACTGAATAATATAAATTTTAAACATACAAATATATTAAAAATAGAAATATTTTTTAATACAATATATATAAAAAGTTAATTTAATTTTTTATTTTAACAAAGAATCAATAATTAAAATATTTGTTGTAAAATAAAAATATATTTTAATTTTTTATTAATATATATAATTATATAATTTTTTTTTATAAAAAATATTGCTTTTTTTTCTCTTTAAAATAAAGTATTATTCAATTTTTTGTTAAGAAGATTATATTATAAGAAAATTTGTATATAAATTATAATATAATAATATTATTAATATTAACAAAATATAAATAATATGTACTTAATATTAATATAAAAATTACATTTTCAGTCATTTTTATTATAATATTATTTATTATTTATAATAAAATGTTAAATGAATAAATTACTCATAATTTAATTTATTGTTTATAGCTTTTATATTTAAAAAAATAAAATAATAAATTAAAAATTATAATCAATTTTTTATTTATTATAAAAATATATATATAAATCTCTTAATTTAATATTAACAATAAAAATATGTTTTTTAATGCATTTTAAGGTGGAAGTTATGTAGAAGTATTTGATTCTAAAAGTAAAAAATAAAATAATAAAAAAAAAGAATTAATATAATATAAGATTGTAAAGAAAAGGATAAAGCTTATTAAAATTTGTATAAAATATCAAATTCAAATAAAATATTAAAAAATGTCGATAAAGTATCGAAAGGTAGTTTAATAATTTAAAAATTAAAAAAAATTAAAAATAAAAGAATTATATTTAGAATTGTAAGGATAAAACAGTAAAATAAAATTTCCAAAAGAAGATAAATAAGATCTTTATTTAGTTTAATAATATTTAATAATACAAATTTATATATAGAATATAAATTAATGGACATTTGAAATAATAATAAGCGATAAATAGAAAGTAAATATTTATTAAAACAAAAATTGTATATAATATAATAGAATAAAAAAAGAATAATATATTAAAAAAATATGAATAAAATTGATTAAAAAAAATTTACTATAAAAATGCCTAATGAAATGATTAAACAATAGAAATGGCTAAATTTAGCAATTGATATTCATAGTTTTATGGAATAAAAAGAATGTATATATATATATATATATATATATATATATATATATATATATATATAAATATATATTTATATAAATATATATTTATATATTATTTTAATACATTTTATTATAAATATATAAAGCTTTTAAATCTTTAGATTCTATATCTATTACTTCTCCATGTAAAATTATAAGAATTTTTACTACTAAATCATTTTCTAATGATATAAATTAATAAAATGATAACAAAAAATAAGAATTTATTCTAGAGTAAATAGATATAGATATAAAATATATATATATATATATATATATATATATATAAATATATATATATATACTTTTTTTAACTTTTTATATATATAAAAAGTTCCGATTTACCTTAATAATATTAATTTTTATCAAATATTGAATTTGAAAATTAACTTTTGAGTTATTAAAATACAATATTATATTTACAATACAAATTAAAAATTTAAGATGTATTTTAAATTACTTGTTAATTTGAAAAACAAATATAAATACATGATGAAAAATGTTTTTAATATTAAGATTAATATAATAAATTGTAAATGAAAGCAACTAGCAAAAGTGTAAATAAATAAAAAATACAAGAATAATAATTTTTAAGTTATAAAAAATAAATAAAAACTTCTCAATAATTTAAGGATAAAACATCTATGTTTAAATAAAATATTTCATCCTTAATTAAAATTTAAAATAATAAAAAAATTATATCCGTGTGTTAAAATTCCAATTAAGTTTAAAATATAGGCTCAAATGCTAATATAGGTATTAAATGTTTAAACAATAATAAAAATTTTGGTAAAAAAGTTAATTAATTTGATTAAAAAGAGAATAATTTTATTAATGTAATAAAAAACGATTTGAATAATAATAAGCCTTATAATGAATATTCAAATAATGTTATAAATAATAATTAATTTTATGAAAATTTAGATTTTTCTCCATAAAGGAAACTCTAATAAAATAAAAATGAAATAAATAATATTATATGTTCTTAATAGGAAGAAGAAATTGAAGAAAAAATAGAAATGGAATCTAATAAGAATTCAAATTATAATAATGATTAAAATAATACAAAAAAATTCAATAAATTTTTGGAGTCTTAATCAAGTTTTTCTTAAGAATAAAAAAAAATTAATCATACAGGAATATCATTTACTAAACCTAAATTAAAAATAAAAAATTCTACCGAAAAAAAAATAAATAATAACTAAAATATAAAAAAATAAGATTAAGAAAAGAATTAAATATATTCAGATTAAAAAAATATATATGAATAAAAAATATAAGTTAAGAATAATAATTAATTAAAATAAATATAAGATTATAATAATAATTAAGAAAAATAAATAAATGACTAAAATAATTGTTATTAAATGATTAAAAAAAAGACGGAAAAAATAACTAAGAAATTTAAATATAAGAAGATTAAAAAACAATTTAGAGAATAAATTAAATTTATAATATGAAAAAGATTAAAAACAAAAATAAAAAAATGAAGAAAAATAAATTTAAGATTAATAAAATTTAAATATTTAAAATTTAGATGATAATAAAGATATGTTTTAATCAAAAACTGATTTTTTTATTAAATAACTATAAACAATTAATAATAATATTAAATTCTAAAGATAATTTACACCTCCTTTTACTTATGGTGATAAATTTTCGCAAGTTTCTGAAAAAAATATAAACTAATCATAGATATTTTAATGAAGTTATTTTGTATATTATTTTTATTTATTTATAAATTTATATAATTATATTTTTATTTTTTCTTTAAAAAAAAAAAAAACATTAAAAAATTAAGATTTTAATAATTTTTTTAAATACACAAATAAATTATATTATTATATTTTATACAATTTTAATCACTTTCTATATATATTAGAACCATTTAATTAATAATTAAGTAAATTATTTTAGTTTTTTTAAAAATTCTATTATTATTAATAATAGTTAAGACTATTATTATTATCTATAAAAAAATCACTTGAAGAACTATCTATGTCTTTTATTTTCGATAAACTTTAGCCTGTATTTTAAAATTAAATTAGTTTTTTTTTTGATTATTATATTTGTTTTTATAATAATTCTTATTAAGCTTTATAATCATTATTTAATTTAACATAATTAATCTAATCCTATATATATATATTTTTTTTTAAAAAATGTATATATATATATACATAATTTATATTAGATTAATTATTTTTTATTTTACTTTAACATGTTCTCTTTCTCTTTCTCCATCTCTTACTCTTTCTCTTTCTCCTTCTCTATCACTTTCTCTTTTTCTTTCTCCTTCTTTTTTTTCTATCTTCTTTTCTTTATTATTACTTTATAAATTATTTTTCTATTCACTATATATGTTTTTTAGTGCTTAAATTTAATTTTATATTCTTCTTTATTCATTTTCATGCACTTTTTTTACTTTTTCTAATGATAAATTTAAAATACTGTTTTTAGTCTATAATTAAATTTGAAAATTTTAATCATTTTCTACTTGTTTTTTCATTAATTCTAATATTTATTTTTCTATTTCTTCTTTTTATTAATATAAAATTTCCTTTTCCTTATCTGAAAAATAATTTTCATTTTACAAAACTTATATTTCATTTTATTTCTCAAATATTTAATTATTTAATATTTAACTTTATTTATATAACTTTTCCTATTAATTTAAAAACTATATATACATATTTAAAAATAATATTACTTTTTCTTTTTCATATTATTATTAGATATTATTTATTTATTAATTTTTTAAATAAAGTGCTTCTTATATTTCTTATTATTTCTTTTTTTCGATTTCTTTGTTTTTTTCTTTCTATATAAATACTTCTTTTTGAACTTTTTCTTCTTTTTCTTGATTTAAAGAAAGCTGTTTTTATATACTCTATTATGTTTATACAAATTAATTTATTTGTATGTTTTATTAATCTAGAATATTTAATTAATCTTAAATTTCTTTTTCTAGTTTAATTTCTTCATTATGATAAAATAAAGCTTATTAGTCGAATTCTTACTTATTATTAAGATTTTTTAAATTTAGTTTTTTTCTTGAATTTTCTTTTATCTTTTTTTTATTATCAAAAAATTCGAAAATAATAAAATAAAAATAAAAAATAAAAATAAAATAATAACTTGTTAAATTTCTTAAGTAAGATTTTCAATTTTATTAAGAATTTCATTTTATTTTTAATCTAAATATTCGTTTTTTTGATTTAGTATTATGTTTTCTTTATTAAAATTTGAGTTTTCCTTTAAAATTTATTCATTTTGTAAAGTTTTTTGTTCCAAAACTTAATTTAGATAGAAAATTTCCTTTTAAATTTTCTATATTTCAGTATTTTTTTCTTAAGCTTTTTATTTTTGCCTTTCTAATTCTTCCACTTCTAAATTTCTATCTTTTAAAGTTTCCTTCAAATTGAAATATTTCATTTATTATTCTTTTTTTATCTCATACATTTTTTCATATTCATCTTTTATTAATTCTTTTTTTTCAATTTGGTTTTTTGTAAAATTTCCTAATTGAATTTTTTCTTATAAAACCTCTTTTAATTCTTAAAATTCCAGTTTTAATTAATAAGTTAGATTTTACTAATTTTACTGATTTTATTTTATTAAATCTTCTTTTTAATTAAAAGATAATTTCTCTTCTGTTTATTTTTACATTCCATTTTTTTTCCAATAAAAAAGCTCTTTTTCTAATCGCCCATTTTCGATTTCTATTTAGTTTTTTATTACTTAATTTTCATGCCATTTATTTTTTAATTCGTTAATTGTTAATTATATATTGTTTTCACCTTTTTTTATTTATATTATTTATATTTAATTTTTTACTTCTTCTTTTAATTGGAAAAGGGGACTTTTCAGTAGGACATTTTTATGTTTTTTACGGAGATTTTGGTTAGTAATATTATTTTTTGGTGAATTCTTAAATATAGAATTTTTAAGGAGTTTTTTGAGTTTAAGAAAGACTTTTTTTGGGTTTATTTAAATATTTGAAGGCTTATGTTTTATTTTCTGTTTACATTTTTATTTGTTTTTTGTAAGTTTTTTTATTATTTGTTTGTTTTATTTTTATTAAATATATTATAATTATTTTTAAAATTAAAATATTATAATGAAAGTAATGTAATTTATGGTTATTTTAATGTATACTATACTATTATATATTTATATTGATTATATTTTTGTATTTTAAAGGTAAAAAAAATATTAATAATATATTTTTATATATAACTTAAATAAATAATTTTATTTTTAATAAAAAATACAATATATATATGTATTAATCCTTTTATATTAAAAAAAATATCTTATTTAATTCAAAAAATGGTTTTATATTAAAGTTATTAAAAAATATATTACATATTTATTAAAAAATATATATATA
>NW_004087283.1:0-9637 GCF_000220395.1 Ichthyophthirius multifiliis
TTATTTTATATTTTTTTTTTTATTTTATATCTGATTTTTTATTTTTTATATTTTTATATATCTGATTTTTTTATATTTTTTAATTTTAAATCTAATATTACTTATTTTCATATTATTAATTATTTTATATTAAATTTTTCTTGTTTATATTAAATTAATGAAATTATTGTTATAATCCATTTCGAATTATTATTATTTTCATATCTATTTTTTTTTTGAAAATAAAATAAATAAATTGACAATAATAATATTTATTAATATTTTTACAATTAATTTGTAAATTAAAAATAAAAAAATTAATTTATTACAAACTATATGTATATTTTTTAAAATATTTTATTTATATTAAATAAAATAATAATAATATATTATTTTTATAAATTCTTTAAAAAAATAAAAAATGTTTAATCAAATAATCTAATTATTTTATTATAGATATATTTAAATATTTTATAAAAATAAATTATAAATATATATTAATTATATTATTATAAAAAATAAAATACCATTTTTCAAAAATTTTATTTATTAATTATTATTGTATTGAATAAAATATTATAAATATCAAAAGATAATTTTAAATTGCAAATTGTAAATATCTTCTATAAAATCTAATCTAAAAATTAATAAATATATAAAAAAAAACTAAGTAAAAATGATTATTATTTTAATAACAAACAAAAAAGTATTATTTATATTTACAAATAAAATTTAATTTATTTTATCTAATAATAATTTAGAAAATTTAGGATTATTATCCAGATAATAACAATTATATATATATATTTAATTTTTATAAATAAGTTTATAGATAATATTATATTTTAATTTTTTTATAGAATTACTAAATTATAATTTTAAATATTAAAAATAATAAAAAAAGAAATATTAAATTAGACATTTTTTATTATTTAAAAAAACTTAATTAGATATTTTTTTTGTTATAAAAAAAAAATATTAAAATAATATAAATAATCTTTTATTTTGATATTAAAAAAAAATATTATATATTTTATTTATTTATTAAATTATAATATTTATATATTTGATAATTTTTATTTAATAATTATTTATATCTTTATCTAATTAATTAATTATATTATATATAATATAAATATTTTAATAATAATTTATTTAATTCAATTTTTTATTTAATTATTTTTATTTTTTATTTTTATGTTATTGTTTATATTTTTATTTATATAATAATTTAAATCTATAAACTATTATATAAAATTATTAGTTAAAATATTATAATAAAATAATATACAATATTTTATAAAATATAATTCTAATATTTATATAATCATATTATTATATAATAATAATAAATAATTATTTAATTTTATTAAAAACATTCAATTAATTTCAAATTTTAATATGTAAATTTAAATTAATATATTAAAAAAAATTTAACAATAAATTTAAAAAACCAAATGAATTTAAATACATTAATTTTTTTATCTTTATTAAAGGCAATAGTATTATCTTAAATTTAAACCTAAACTTTTCCATAACCAGTATAATAAACTGATCCATTAAAATGTTTTTATGAAAGTCTTGCTGAAAAAACAATGGGCGGATGTTCTTCTTGTAAATCTTTCTTAGATCTCTAGTCTGCCTAAGACGCTTGCTGTTAAGAAAAAACCTGTAAAGCTGTCGTTTATACCTAATAAGATGGCAAATGGGTATACTAAATTCGACTTGACGATAAATTTGAGTTCACTGATTCTTATATACAAGGAGAAACAATATATTTCCTTAAAAGAAGAGAATTCTACAGCGAAAAAATAATAGTAGTGGAAGAAAACAAAGAATTAAAGAACAAAAGTGCTTTCATAACCTATACTGGTAAGTAATATTTAGGTATAGTCGGCTGGTACAATAGTAAAGCTACAAAATGTGATTATGACGAAATAAGTAATATGAGACTTGAAGTATGTGATAATTAATGCCATAGTTTTGGTACGTTAGAGGACGCTATGAAAGAATGTTGTTCCATCCCTGAATGTTATGGAGTCACCTAAATTTCTGAAAGTAACTTCTAAACCCGTTTTTCGAAAAAACTATACAAAGAAGTCGGATACTAGAGCTTTTTTAGGTCTTCTACTTAAGGTTTGAAGGAAAAAAAAACTACTACTACAAAATAAATTTAAGCCTGGGATGAAGAATTCGACTGGTAAAACGCTTATAGAAAGCCTACTTATGAAGAATAGATAAAAATAGATAAAAAAAACTAATAATATAAATGGAATGGAGCTGAAGAAAAAATAACTAAGAAAAAAACTTCGACAATGAACTATACTGGTAAAACAATCAAAGGTGTAAAAGGCTGGTGGAGTGGAAAATAACAAGATTGTAATTATGGAGAAGTCTTAGATGCTTCATTGGGAAAAGATTGCAGTGGAGAGTGTCAAGTATTCTCTAAATTCGAAGATGCTTTAGCAAGTTGTTGTTCTTAACCAAAATGTGTGGGTGTAACTTACTCTAATAGTGGTACTACTAGTTGGGGATTCTAAACTAGATTTGTATATTCTGTAAGAGCCTCAAAAACAGGAGAATATTCCTATTATAGAGGATGGACAACTTACCCATTAGAAATTACTAGTTATTAAGCAAGTACTAAAACCGAAACTTTAGAAAGAAGTGTAGTACCTTCTGGAGTTTAAAAAAAAATTACAGTTACAGTAGAAAATGTTACATATACTTGTACTTATTTATAATTTTTGGAAGCTTAGTAGGAATAAAAACTTGATTAAAAATAAACTTTTGAAAATTTAGAATATGCTTTAGATTCATGTTGTGGATAGAATGAATGCTTAGGAGTTTAATTGTCTAACGGAATATTAAGTCTATAAGGAGGTAAAAACATTGGATTTGGACAAAAAAATGATATAGTATATTTCTTGGCTAATAGAGATGAAGAAATTGTAAATAAAATAATTACAAGAGTAAGTATGGCTTAGGAAAAACATTTATAAAAATAAAATTGAATTTTATAAAATATTACTTTTTATTAATATATATATATATATATATTTATATATATTTATATATTTATTTATATATATTTTAAATTTATTTAAATATAAAAAAATTTTTATTTATTATTATTTATTATATAGATTTATTTATTTTGAAAATAAAAAATAAATTAATTAATATATTAATTTACTAATTGTGTATATTTATTCTTATATGTTTATAATATTTAAATAAAATTATATATAATAATGATAAAAAAAAAAAAATTAATTTTTTATCTATATATTCATATCATTTAGTTTAATTTAGAATTTATCTCAATAATTTGAACCTTCTGGAGGTTATTAAAGTCTTTTATTAGAAATCATCTCATTTTTCAAATTAACCAAAAGATTTTCAAGAGTATAATTAGATTTCCAATTTTTTAAAATATTGAATTTATTAATATCAATCTTAAAAAATAAAAAAATTATATTGTATTAAAAAAATAAAATATATATTAACATTAATATATAATTTTATACATATATATTTATTTATATAAATAAATATAATATATTTAAATTTAAATATTTATTTATTTTACTTATCCATTTGATTAATTAACACAAGGTAAATTAATTTTACTATTAAATTTTATTTAAGGAGCTTGATTAGGATAATTTGGCCCACAAGTAATTTTTAATGAATAAATTCTATTTTCGAAAGCAGTCTACATACATACATACATACATATTTTAATATATAAATATAATTATATTTTTACTCCAAAAGGTCCTATAATAGTGCCATTCCAATTAGTTAAACTCATATCTTCATCTATTTATTTTAAAAATATTTATTTAATGCTTTTGATTTTTGATTTTAGGTACTATTATCTAAACCATAAGATACTGTACCATCACCTATTCCTTTTCACCATGTTCAAGTTTTTCTAAAAGTCTGAATTTTCTTGGGACGTCTTATTAATACGGAATTCGTTTAAAAAATAAATAAAAAATTATTTTAGTTACTTGCTGCTGAATCTATATATAATAAAATAAATAAATAAATGTAATTTTATTAATATATTTTTAATACCCATTTTTTTTTTTTTTTCTTTCTATATAATCTATTTTAATATTATTTTTTTTTATTTATTTATAAAAAAAATATTTTGATATTTATTATATTATTGAAATAAAAAAAAAAAAAAAACATACTATTTAATATATATTTATATTATATAATTATATTTTATTTTATTTTAGTTTTTTTTTTTTTATATATATATAAAAAATACAAATATATATCATATTTTTCTATTTATTATATATTTTCTAATAAAATCACTTATGCTTTTTATTTTCGTCATTTCGTCTATAGGAATAAAAGAAAGTAAGCATTTAGTTGACCAAATCTAAAAATAAAAATAAATAATAAAAAATAACTATTTATAAATACTTCTTTATTAATTTAAGAAAGAAAAGGATTCCAACATAAAATAGTTGATAAAAAAAGTAAAATAATAAAAAAGGTTAATAAAATAATACCAATTACTTCATAAGAACTTATTTAATATAAAATTTCCTAAGTAAAAATTTGTTTTAAATAGCTAATAGAATATTTCAAATATTAAGTTTAAATTTAAACTAAAAATAAAATATAAAATTTAAACTAAAAAAAAATAATAAAATACTCAATTCATAACTTTCTCCAATTCTCAATAAATTCAATAAATTATTTTTCATTATATTATTATTTTAATCAATTTCAATAAATTTAAATTATTCATCCTCAAATTATTTAAAATCAAACTATTACAAAGGATTATTTATTATACTAATATATCTATCATTAAAATATCTAATTAATTAAAAATATCTTATTAAAACAGTAATCATTCCCTTTTTTTTATATATATTTAAATAATTGTTAATATTACCTATTTAACTACACTTTTAGCAAATTAATTACATTCAATTAAAGAAGCTCCTTTTTACTATACTAATATTTTACAGGTATCGCCAAACATTATATCTTAAAAAGTTTAAAGGTAATTTATTTAATTATCATGTTTATTTAAATTTTTAGCATGTTACTTATTATATATATATAAAAAATTAAAAATAAAAAAATACTTCATGTATAGTTTCATCTATTAAATAAATTTACTATTAAAATTGAGTTAAAATATCTAAAGAATTTTGATTTAAAATAGTCCATTAATTATTATAAATCATTTATTTCTACCCATTCAGCACCAGTGAATAATAAGGCTCGGAAAAACATGTAAAATTATATTCCTTAAGTATCTATAAAAAACCATCTAATTGAAATATACCAAAAAAATAATTTGAAATAAAGTAAAGTTCAATAAAAATAACAATAATAATAATTCTAAATAAAAAAATAAAACTTCCTCTATCTGTATTTTTAAATTTCTTTCTCCTTTTGCCAAATATGCTATTAGTTTTAGAATCAATATTTTCTTCTTTTTCTTAAACATAATCTACATCACTATGAAAATCGTCTATTAATAATATTATATATATATAAACATATATATATATAATATATATATATATATATATATATATAAATATTTAAATTATATTTATTATATACCGTTATATATTTTTTATATATATATATATATATATATTTATTTTTATTTATTTTTACCATCTTCTACTTAACCTAATTATGCTAAAAATGTTTCACATTTTAAATAAAGAAATTTAGATGTTTTTTCTGGTATATCTAAGAAAACTGAAAGTACTAATTATTTTACAAAAATAGATTTTCCTAAAAAAAAAAGTAGAAATAATGCAAATATAAACATTAAAATAAAGCTTGCGATTAACACATTTAAAGCATTTTATTTTACTTCTTCTATACAATCAAGCATTTTTTAATTTAATTAGTTGTACATTTTTAACAGTACATATGTAAAATCATTTAATCCATTAAATTGTATAAAAAATTAATCTATTTTTTCATCATTTAGCAAATTATTTTATACTAAATTGTGAGATCTTGTTATTATTTGTTCATAAACATAGTTTATATTAAATTATGTTGATTATTTTTCATAATAAAATACATTTACGACGTAATTTTCAAGACTAGTTATCTTATCTATTTCATCATTTAATTTCTCTACTTCATTTATTGAGTTTTTTAGTTTTTCTTCTAATTTTTTTTAATCATTTTTTATCTTTTAATCATTATTAGTTACATTTTCTGAATATTAAGGTATTCTTATACCTTCACTTAGTAATTTTAATTCACGTACATAACATATAATTTCTTAAATTTCAGAAATTCTTGTAGATTAGAGATTAATTTCTTATATTAAATTTTACTTTTTTTTAATTCCTATATTTTTTTAAGCAAAATCTATACTTGCACTAAAAAATATATAAATATACATAACATAATATATATATATATACTTAGTAATAATAACAATTAAAGCTAATAAAGTAAATATTTTCAATTATTAAATAATTTTAGATTCTAATTATTTATCAAGTTCTTCATTTAATCCTTATGCGGACTTAATACCTGATTAATCAAATAATTCATTCTAAATACTGTTTTCTTTTGATTTTTAAAGAGTTATTTTTTTCTGACGTATTTTTCTATTAACTTCATTATCTGACATTCCATCATCTTCCATTTCTTCTTCTTCTTCCTCTTCTTCAGAATCGATATATTAGTATTTTTCAGCATCATGCAATTAATTATTTACTAATTTTATAGTTCTAATGCTTATAAATGTAAAAATAAATATATATATGTATGTATATATATATATATATAATTATATATATATATATATATATATTTATATTTTTTTTTTTTATATATATATACCCTTTAGAATAATCAATTTTATAACAGTTATAATTTTAATTATTTATATTGTCTTATAATAAATCTTATTTATTTTATAAACTATTAATATTACTATTTTTTAAAAGTACTATATTATCTATATTTTATTCAAATAAAAAGCTTTATTCATTATAAAAGTTACTAATTTCAACATATTAACTTCCACACAAATACAATCCATTATAAATAATGTCATTATTTTCTAAAATACATAACTTGAATTAAAAGCAATAGTTTTGATTAACTAATAAATTACTCCTTTAACTTTTACAAGAAGATGTTTTTTCTTATATATTTTCAATTTTATAAATTTAGCCAATTAATTAATTTTCTTTACATTTAAATTTCAAATCCATAATTTAAACATTTACTTTTACCTATTTATCACCTTTTCTATGCATTATTACATCTTCATTTATTTAAGGAAATATATAATCTGTTAAAAATCCTTTTTTGCTCATATATTATTACTTATTCTATTATATATCAATAAATAAATTATTCACATTAATTTATTCTAAACTTAAAATATTTATATCTAAACCTAAAATATTAATACAAGCTATATTAAATATAACAAAAATATAAGAAACATTGAATAATTATATAAATATTTAAATAAATATAAATTTATATAAATATATATTTATATATTTATATATGTATATATATATATTTACATGATGATATATCCTTTACTATATCTTTTTCATTTACATGTAAATAACAAATATTTTTAATTATTTTTTCTTTTCTAAAAATTCCAAAAAACTCATAACTATCTTTTAGAACATGTAAAACAGGCTTAATATTTAACATAATCGGAAAAATATATTATTACTTATTTTTTCCAAAAATGAATTTGTCCTTTAATACAGACTACTTATTTTCTTAATCACAGAAATACTTTAATATATCATCATGATATTTTCCATATAAAAATGGTTACAATAAATTGACATTTTTATTTATAATTTCCTCTTTTTAATATCCAAAAAGGCACCCTGCATTTAAATTACAAGCAATAATCTGTCCTAATTTTTCCTTTTTAATTAATAAATAAATATTTATATATATATATATACTTCTTCTATTGTAATAAAAATAATTCCATCTTCTTAATTATCAATATTAAAGTCAGATTAAATATTAAAATAATAGTCTTTTTTATTAATTAGATTTTATTCTATTTTCTATGCTTTTTCTAGTAATTAAATACCTTATTATTTATCATTAAAAATATCAATTAAATATTTCGAATATATTCTAAAAACCTTCGGAATTAAAATATTTTTACTTGTGTTAATTTTCTTCCACATATCATCAACTAATATCTTTAAAGGAAATAATTTAGACCCTATGTCATATAATTTTATTAAATCTGGTTTATCATCTGAAAACTAACTCCAGAATTCCATTAAAAGACTCACAGTTTATTCCATTGCGCTTTTGAAGTTATTAATTTTATCTTCTAAACTCCTTTATTCTCCATAATCTTCGCCATCTTATTTACTTATTTCTGATATTTCGCTTTCAATAGATCTCCTTAATATATAATATTAATATAAATTAATATTATATATATATATATATATATATAAAAATATATATATATATATACTTTATATAATATAATATAAATCTTTCATCTGATTCACATTTTAAATTTTCAGCGACTACAACTTAATTTAACGCATGTTATTTATTTTTAATAATTTTCATTAAAAAAACACTATAATATATTCTTAATGGGATATTTTTGGGAAATTTTTATATATTAATTTCAAATAATTTAGAGATTAATTCTTCACAAAATTAATATCTTTTATCTTTTTTTTTATTTTATTATTGTTCGTTTTATGATATTTTTTATTTTTATTTTTTCCAAGTAAAGCTAACAAATTTTATCTTTTTTAAAGGACAATTTGTTATTATACAAGTCTTATTATGAAATTCAATGTATCCATTAAGAAGTTATCCTGATTTAGATTTTCTTTTATCATTTTCAATTAATTAATGAATAAAAAAAATATGGTCAATAACTTCTTAAGGATTTTAGAATTTATTTACGTTTATATTTTAATTAGATTCAATCTAAAAATATATATATATATAAATATATATATATATATATATAATTTTAATATATTATTTTAGTTATTTATTTTTGAATACTATTTTTTATCAATAGGTGTAATTATAATAATTAAAAATATTAATGGAATCCCGAAAATCCATGCATAAATTATACCATGAAAAATTCTTTTTTCAGTCAATATAGCTACAGTAAGCATTAAAGCAGTCCAAATATTTACAGAAGAAAAAAAGACCACATTTTTTAAATTAATAATGAATAAAATGGTTAATTTTAATGTAAAAAAGTATATAAATAATATGAAATAATTAAATAAAATAATAAATTGAAAATATTAAAATTTTCACCTTATAAAAAATTTAAAGAAACTATTAGTATACTTTCATAAATTTTTAATAAAAATATCCCTTTATTATTTTTTTTGAATTAACCTTATTAACATTATGAATTCCGTCAAAGTAAAAATAAGAAAAAACAAATGTAAAAAATAATAAAAAAATAATGCAAATAATACTAGATATAGAGTAAAAAATATGCATTCCCTATATAAATATAAAAATATAAATAATCAAAATGATAAAAATTTAAAATTATATATATATATATATATTATATATATATATATATATATATTACATATATATATATATATATATATACTACACTTAATTCAGT
>NW_004087282.1:0-10611 GCF_000220395.1 Ichthyophthirius multifiliis
CTTCAAGTCTTAAATACGCATCAGAATACGAAGCCTAAGAAAGAGAATAATCGATGAATGAGAAAGTATTAAAATAAATAATAAATATAAATAAAAATATATATATATATAAATATATATTAATATAATATATATATATATATTAATAATAATTTTTTATATATTTTATAGATAATATTTTATTTAAATTAAATATTTAATATATTCATATATATAAATAAACTGATTTATATTTATTTAAATAATAAAGGCCAGAAAATTAGGCTCTTTTTCGTTCCTGCTGAACCTAAAGTAGCATTTGTAGTAAGAATTAGAGGGTATAAAACATAAATTTATTTAAATATTTTTTATAAAAAAATTATATTTCTATAGAGTAAATTAATTACACCCTGATGCTATTAGAATTTTGAGACTTTTTAGGCTTAGATAAATCCATAACGGAACCTTTTTTAAAATAAATAAAGCAAGCTTAAATATGTTGAAGAAAGTACTTCCTTTTGTAACTTTTGGGTATTACTATTATTTTATTTAATTAAAATAAATAAATGCATAATAATTAAAAAAAATCATTATATTTTTTTCCTTAAAAAATAAAATAAAAAAATAGATATCCTTCAAGATAAACAGTTTCTAAATTACTCCTTAAAAGAGGTTTTGCAAAAGTAAATGGACAAAGAATCCCTATTACTGATAATGCTTTTATCGAAAAGGAACTCGGAAAATACAATATAAATTGTATTGAAGATCTTGCTCACGTAATTACTACTTGTGGACCTCATTTCAAAGAGGCAAATAACTTTTTATGGCCTTTTAAACTTGATACCCCTAGAGGAGGATTCAAAAATAAAAGACACGCATTCCATTAAGGTGGTGACTGGGGTAACAGAGAAGTATTCATTAATCATTTAGTTAAAGCTATGCTTTGATTTAAATTTAATTGCATTTGTTGTATTTTTTTATTGAATGTTTTCATTAATTAATAAAAAAAAATATATAATATGTTTTTAAATTATTTTTTGTTATGAAACTGTATTTAAACTCACATTGTGTTTTTCTTTTTTATTTTCTAAAAATAAAAAAAACTATAAATTTTTTATTTATAATTATAATATTATTTACAAAAAGTTTGTTAATAATTTGAATAAATAATTACTTATAATAAAAGCAAAAATAAAAAACAAAAATAAAGTAGTAAAAAACATTTTTAATAATTTTAAGATATAAATATATAATTATAAAAATATATAAATATATAAATATATATATATATATATATATACAATATATATTTTATTTTTTGTATATTTATTTATTTTTATAAATTTAATATATTTTTATTTAATTTTCATTGTATCTTTTTCATATATATTTGTTATTTATTATTTAATTTATATTTTTCTTCTTTTCATCAAATTTACTATTCTAATTATTATTTTAATAATAATAAAAATTTATGTTTTATTAGTCTTAGTTAATAGACTAACTTTCTTTTTATATTTTTTTATTTTTATTATCATTACTCAAAATAGAATTTATGCTTTAATTATAAACTAGCTTAACTTTAAAATGAGATTAGTGTTTTTATTTTTATTTAAAAATATCTTCAATATTCTAATATTTTCTACTGCAAACCATATTCTTATTTGTATATTAACTTAATCCATCTATATTTTATTATTCTTAAAAGCTTTAAATATCTTTTTATTAATTTTGGAATATTTCTGTTTAGTTTTAATCTTATTAACAAAACTATATTACATTACTATCTTAAATATAAGATTAAATATTAGGCTATGAATGACTTTTTAATTGATTATAATTAGATAAATTGTTATTGTCTTAATATTTATGATTTTATAAATTTTAAATTTATTATTTTAATTATTCCATTTTAAAATACTAGTTTTCTTATTAATTTTGACTAGATTAAGTTTAAACAGATATATTTTATAATTTTAATTATCTTTCATTGTATTTATATTTATCATATTATTAACTTATCTATAATTCATCTTAATTATTTTTAATATGTTAGTTTTTTAGTTTATTAATTTATTGTTCTAATTTATTATTTTAATTTACTAATTATTATTATTTCTATTTATATTAACATTGTATATTCTGTTATTTCTAGATTTATGTTTAAGCCTCTTCTAATTTTCTTTATTATTAAATAATCTATTTTTCTTGAATGAACAATAAATATTTTAAATCCTTTACTTTTTACTCTTACTCTTATTCTTTTTAACTCATTTTTTCCTCTTCAATTTCTTGTTTTTAACTTATTATTTCCTATTGTTAATTCTAGCAATTTTTTTCTTATTAATTAATCTTAAATGATGTTTTTTCTAATTCTGATGAATTTTAAGAAAAATTTACTTTATTTTCTTTATTTGAGATTTATAATTTGTAAGGTTATTGATTAAAACTTATACACTAATTTTAGATTAATTCATTAATGTTTTTTTATTTTTTTACTTATATATTATTTTAAGAAATAAATATATAACCTAAATTATTTTAGATTTTATGACTCTATTTATCCTTTTTATTAATTTAATTTTATTCTATTGTTTCTTATTAATTTTATTCGATTGTTTCTTATTTAATGTTTTCAATTTTATTTAGTTAATATTTTTATTAAAATTCAATCTATAGATATTTTAAATAATTACACATATTATTTCCATTATTAATTTCTTTAATCTATTTTAAATTTTATTTATAATTTTTTTTTTTTTTTTTTTTTTTTTTACATTTATTTTATTTAATATTTCTAATAACTATTAAGGTTCTAATCTTTTCTATTTATCAATTTCGACCATTAAATAGATTATATATGAAAACTCTTTTGAATAATTATCATTTATAATTTATAATTTTTATTACAATTATTATATATTAATTTAATAATTTTAATTAAATAAAATATCTTAAGTTTCAACAAAAATAGCTTCAATCATGCATATCCCTAAACTAAAAATATCACTTTTACAATCCTCGAATATTTCTAATTAAGCATTACAATTTAATAACTATATTTTATATACAAAACAAAACAAAAATATTTAATAATTTTTATTTTTACTTATTAATCTTCTGGAGATAAATATAAACCTTATATAACTTTATATTCATTTTATAATTTTATTTAATTTAAAAGAGTTTAATTATTCAAAAAACCATATTCTGCAATCTTATAAATTCCACTTTAAGAAATAAAAATACTTTTAGTTGATATATTTTTTGATGAATATCCCAACTTTTAAAAAAAAGCTAAACCACTAATAATACTTTTAATAATAGTCCATAATTCTTATTCACTAAAACAATCGAAATTTTTTTTTCTTAATTTTATTTCATCATATAAAGTTCCTATAGGAAACTCTATAAGTTCATTTAATATACAATTTTATACACACAAATTCTAATTTTATTAAATAAAATATCCTTTTTATTTTTATAAAAAATTTATATTAATATGTATTTATTTTTAAATAAAAATTATACCTTCTAACTTTAAAACATGATTTTAAATATTAAATATTCTATTATTAAATTATTATATCTATATTTAAGATAATTAAGTTTAATATATTTAACTTCTATTTATTATATAATTCCCTATTCTCTTATTCTAATATAAATAAAAACCTCCAAATAATTCATCATAATATTGTACTTTTGAAACTTTTTAATATTCTTTTTCTAGCATTTATTGGTAATTAATACTTAAGGATTTAGTACTTCCACTTCCCATACTAAATAATATTTTATTATTATTATTTTTAAAAAAATAAATAAAAGGTACTATTTATTTTTATATATATGTTAAAAATATTTATATTTAAACTAATAAATTTTTATTTAGTATTTAAAACATAAACAATATTATTTTTTATTATGGTTATTAAAAAATAAAAAAATTAAATAAATATATATATATTTAATAAATTAAAACAAATAAAAAATAAAAATAGCAAAAAAATAATGAACATAAAATTAATAATAATATTGATTTTATTACTAATAATAAACATCTTATTATTAATATTTTTAGGTTTAGGAATATTCTTAATATTTTTCCAAATCTACACAATACTCCTAGGTTATAAATTCGTATACGATTACTCAGTTTTAATACTATATAATGAATACATATTGGAAATAATTCGTAAAAAAATATTAGCACTAACATGTTTTTGTGGATTTATATTAGGTCCATTATTAGTATTAATAGACTGTCTTATATTCATAGCAGCAATAAACAATAAAAAATTCGAAGCTTTTAGTTCATTTATGGGTTTTAAACATGAATACATGACTACATATTCGATAATATATACAATTTCAATAATAGGATTATATATATTTATTATTTTAATGAATAAAAAATTGATTTAAATTGAAGAAACTATATAATTATGTTAAATAACCAGTAATGAATATTCAAACGAACTAGAATAAGATTTAGAATATATAAGTTATTTAAATAATTTTTATTTAATAAATTAAATTTTACTAAATCAATTAAATAACTAAAATATTGTCAATATAAATTCTTAAAGGGCCCAACCTTCAATTATTAGCTTAGAATCTTAATCTGTAAGAACTAATAATGATGGTAAATAATGTTCCGTTTGTTATGAAATATATACTAAAAATAATCCTTAAAATGAATATAAAATAATACAATTAGCTTGCGGGCATATATTTCATAGTATATGTTTAAGAAATAGTCTTAAATTTTAAGGAATAAAATGTCCTTATTGTAGAACTAATTTACTTTCTAATTATTAAGACTAAGTTAATTAATAATAATAAATTGTTTTTTTGTCTTAATCTTTAATAGGTGATCATTAAATTCAATCTTAATAGTTAAATAATTGAATATTGTCTTTACTTTGTTGTATATATACGTTTTTATTTGTTTTTTAATTTTATTTAAGTAGATACTTAGATATTAATTAGTATATTAAATAATATAATAATATTTTTTTTTAAATAAAAAAAATGAAATCAATTATTATTAATATTTTTTTTTTTAATAAACAAAAAAAATAGCAAATATATTTTCAATAAAAAGAATTAAGATTCTAAATATATAAATTTTTCATTTATTTTTTTATCTTTATTCCATAACATTAGTTTAAGGTCTATTACTATTAATCATTTAACTAATTAAAAATTCAGAACATTTTGAAAATCCATTAGTAAAAGACATACGACTAAGATGAACATTTTTTTTATCAACCAATCCGGCAGTAGAACCTCTAGAAACAATATTATTTTTACGAATTTCTTACATATATAAACATTTAAAATCATCTCTTTCTTTTAGAATTTATTTAATATCTACTTAACTTTTTATTTTATCATACTCATTTAATCGATTTTTTAAATCAGATTCTCTAAGTAAAGTATCTCTAAATAAATAAAAAAAAAGATATGAATAAATATAATATATAAATATATTATATATAAATATATAAATATATTTATTTTATATATTTATATATTTTATTATAATATTTTTTTTTTTAATACTTTAATTATTCTTTTATTCTTGTAGTATATTACAATAAATCATGAAAATTTTACGTAATAGACATTTTAGACAAATTTACTAGTAAATCTAAGTTTGTTCCAGTTAAAATTTTATGAATTTTATTAATTTTAAATGTTTGTGGAATTCATAAAATCTATTTAACTATCTTTTTATATATTTTATTTTTCTTTCTATAATTAAGATATAAATGTATTATAGTCCATTAGACTTGATTAAAATTTTCTAGATTTATTGTATTTCTCAGTACTATCATTTCCGAATATTTTATTAACAATTTTTTATGTATTTTATTCTAATGTTTATTCATCTTAATCTTATTATATTATATTTAGTTTATCTTCATTATTATTTTTATTATTATTGAATATTTTTTAATCTAGTAATTCAAATAATCTAATATTTAATATTTATATTTTTATTAAAATTATAAATATGTACATTTTATATGTTTATCGATTTGGATGATTTGGTTTATCTCTTTATGGAATATTAAATGAATGTTTTCCATTTGTATAAAATCCGTCCTTTTTATATAAATAAAAATATAATTTAAAAAAATAATTATATACTTCTAATTTTTAAATTGTATTTCTTTAAGTTTCATAAATATTATATAATTTAAGGATTTCCATATTTAATTAATTTATTTCTTATCTTTTAATTTAATATGTGTTTGTTTTATATAATAATAAATTAAAAAAATTACTTTTTATTATCTTTATATTTATAGATTTATTAAATATATTAACTAGTTTAATTTTTTTTATTTTAATATAAATTCGAAAACTCTTATTTTAAATAATCGATTTGTTTCTAAAAATTATATTTTAAAAAATCGATTTTATTTTTAAGATCTTTATCTACTTCAAACTTTATATTTCTTTTAATTTCATTCATATTTTAATTCTCATTTGCAATATTTTAATAATTCTATTATAAATTAAAAATAACACTAGTTTTATCATTTAAATCATTATTAGATTTCTCAATAATACTATTAACTTTATTTTATCTTTCTTAAAAGGTATTCTTTAATTACTCTTATTCACTTTCTTTATTCTAAATTAAATCTTCTTTTAATTTTTTATATTATTCTTTCAATTGATTTAAATAAATTTGTTATTTTTCATTTTTTAAAGTCAACTCACGTTTTTCGTCTTCCATTTTTTTAGTATATTTTTCTAATTTTTTTTCTAAGCTTTTATTTATTTTTTATATATTCTCAAGTTTAGTAATTGCTTCTCTTTATAATTTAAACTACTAAAGATCTTTCTAAGATGACCTTTAAAGGACTTTATCTAAATCAATATCAAGACCCAAAATATTGTTTATTTCTGATATTTTTGATTTATTTTCTCTCATAATGAACTCTATCTTTGTTTCTAAATCTTTTATTTAATCTTTCAAAGATTTCATTAATTTATCGTTTTCAGCCTAATTGGTCCCCATACTTTATAATAAAAAATCATCTTAATTTATTATATTATTATCATTATTATTATTATTATATTTAATTTAAATATTTCCCTTTGTTCTATCTCCAAACTATAGACTTGATAAACATTCATCGTAATTATTTTTATTTGGATTTATATTAATTATCAAACATATATACGCATTTTAATTTAAACAATTTTATAATACTCTAGTTAATTATGATTCTTTATGAGGAATTATGTTTTATTATTAAGAAATATTCAAAAGACACTTTTGTTTGTTTGTTAATTTATATTTATATATTATTTTTATATATACTTTTCCTAATACAGTTAATTGTGTATTAATATTCAGTATTTTTTCTAATTTATTTGTATCTCGTATATCCATATTAATTATTTCACTTCCTGTTAAATCGGCAAATTGTATTGTTGAATTTATAAACTGGTTGCTCTCTATTTTTTTTTCTTTTTGTATTAAATTTATTGTAAAAATCTATTTTTTAATTAAATTATTTAAATACTTTTTTATAATTGTTTTTACTGTATGTGAAATTGATTTTTATTAATTATTTTTAATAAATGATTCTCTTTATGAAAACTTATTATTTATTTAATTATTATTATTTTATAATATAAATATATAAAAAATACTGCTGACTATAATAAATCATATAAATCGTTCATATTAGTTATTTAAACAATTGAAATATCTTTTATAATTACTTAACCGTTAGAACTTTCTTATATAGATAGATTTTTATTAAATGCATTTTATATATTATTATCTAAATTAGAAAAATTATTATATTTAAAAATTTATAGTAATTAAAATATTTTTTTAAAAAAATATTACTTATGTTTTAAACATTTGAACTACTAGTTTATTTATTATTTTCTATTAATAATATAAAATATAAAAAAAAATATATAAAATTAAAAATAAATATAAATATATACAATAATATAGAGAAATTAGTATAAAATATATATTATATATATATATATATATATATATATATATATATAATTTTTATTTTTATAATTATTTATTCTTTTTTTTTTCACTATTTTTACTATACATTTTTATTTTAAATAATTTTACCTTATTTTTTATATAAATAAAATATTCCTAAATCTCTTATTTTATCTAAATTTACTTCTACTAAAGTACAATTTATTGTAAATTCTTTTATTTCCTCATATTATTATTTATATTTTAATAAATATTCAATAGTTCTTGGAACTAACCCTCTTTTATCATATCCTTTATCATTTAATTATGATAGTTTTTATGCTGCTTTATTTTAAATCGTATATCTATCATCTTCTCCGAAAATAGTATAAGTTTTTCCACTACTTGTTTATCCATAAGACATAATGCAGCAATTATGTCCCTCAATAAGCTTAAAAAAAAAAATTTATAAATAATTTTTATATTTAAATTACTTTTAAAATATATTGCTAAGTTGTTTTTTCCCATATTTAATCTTACTAAACATTTGAATTAAAAATTTCATTAAATTAAAAGGTTTATTTTGCTTTTTTATTTTATTAAGAATCTTTTAATGTTATTTTATTTTCTTAAGACTCTATCTCAATTAATCTTTATTAATTTTTTTATTCTATTTAACGAATTCTTGTAAATATTTTGTAGTTTTAGTTTTATTTTTAAATTTACATTATTTTTTATTAGGATGATATTTATATATGTTTTTTTTTTAAAAAAAAAAAATTACTTAATTTATGTATTATTTAATAATTTTTTTTGATTAAATGTATATTATTAATTATGATTTTTTTGTTTTGTTTTGTTTTTAATAATATAAAAAATTGAATAAATAACAAAAAAAAAACTTTAAAAAGATAATTTTATAATTATGTATTATGAATAAAAATATAACTTTTTATTTAAATATAAAAAAAAAAAACTTTTATATTTTATATAAATAAAATATTATTTTTTTATAATTAATCCCTAATTAATAAATTTTCTTAATTAAAATAAAAAAAGAAGAAAAAGAAATAAAAAAATAAAATAAAAATGAAATAAATAAAAACAATAGAAGATTATAGAAGAGACATAAAACTATTAAAGCTAAAATACTTAAAATTATAAGACGAAAAAAATCGACTTGAATTACTAGTTAAAGGATCTCACCAAATGAATTATAATTAAAACATTTTATAAGGATTAGCTGAACCAGAAATAAATATAAACACAAGTCCAAGTCGAACAAAAGATACTTATATGTCTTATGACAAATAAATAATGAAAGATTTTTAAAATAAATGCTCTCGAAATTTAGGTTTAACCCCTGAAAGTTTATATAGAGCAGCAGATGTAGAAGGAAAAGGTATTATAACAGATCAATAATTTAAACAATTTTTAATGTAATCAAAGTTAAATATGAACACTTCTTCAATATAAAGAATAATATAACTATCTGATATAAACTGCTCTGGATATATATAAAAAAAAACTTATTATTAATGTTTAGCAGCATTCTAAATAAACCAAGAAAATAACGAAGACAATAACCAGAGGCAAGAAAACTAAAGAACTTTTATACAACAAAGTATTTTTAAGTTTGCATAAAATTTAATAAATTAAAAAATTTCTCCATATGATTGTTTTATAGAAATGGATTAAGAAAATGTATTACATAAATATAATAAAAAATATATAAATATATATGTATATATATATATATATATATATATATATATATATATATATATATATATATTATATTAGAATGATAACATAACTTATGATGATTTAAATACATATTTTCATAAATATTGTAAAGATATGTCTCCAACTGAATGTATAGGTGCATTTAATTATTTAGATGTAGATTCATAATAAAACATATTAAGAGATATGTTTGTAGTTGAATTAAAAAAAATAATGAGAATTATTTCTAAAGAAAAAGGATAAGACATTTCATCTTTTATAGATAAAAAATCTAATACAAAATAAAATAATTATAATAATAATAATAATAATAATAATAATAATAATAATAATAATAATAATAATAATAATAATTAATTAGAAATAAGTTTACTATAAAAATAAATAATTTAACCTAAAAATTTTGAAATAAAATTGGATGCCGTCAATATAAATACTGTAGTAAAGAAATTTATAAATAATTATAAAATAAACATATATGATTTATTAAATAATTTAATATATAATTTGAATGATTTTCGTGCTGGAATAGTTGTAACTGATGTCTTAAGAGTTTTCGATATATTAAAATTAGACAGAAAAGTATCCGGAGGTGATAAAATAGCTTTCTTTAGGGCATTAGATTTCGGATGTAACGGTTCCATAGATTATAATGAGCTATTATGTTTTTACATATCGAATATATAGTCTAATTGGCCTATAGATTTCACCTTTCTTATTGTAGCAAGGATTCTTTAAGTATTCGAAATAAGTGCAAGTGAAGCTTTCCTTTACTGTAACATAAATCCTGAATAAAATTTATCTATTGAAGAATGCAATCATATATTCGAAGACATATTTTAAATCCAAGATATATAAATATAAAAGAAATATTTTGAATTGCTAGATGTAAATAAGAAAGGTTT
>NW_004087279.1:0-9555 GCF_000220395.1 Ichthyophthirius multifiliis
ATTTTTTATAATAAAAAAAATAAAAATAATATATATATATATATATATATAATATAAAAACAATAGAACAACTCTTTTTAAAAAATATATTATATAAATCTTATAAATATCTATATAAAACATTAATTATTATTATATTAATAACAATAATAAACAATGTTTTATTATAATATATGAAATATATAAATAGAAAAAAAAATTGATTATCTTAATGTTTTGATTATATTAAATTTTAATTTCTAATTTTTAAAATTTAATAAATACATAAATTTTAAATTAATAAAATATTATAATTATTAATCATATAAAATATTACAGTTTAAATACATATAAGATAAATTATTTTTAATATACCCTAAATCTTTATTTAATTTAATAAAAATTATTATTTTTTGACATATTAATGTATACAATAATTATCAATTCATATATTTTTATTAAAATACAAAAACAAAAATAAATATAATTAAAAAAGAAAAATATTATTTTTGATTTATTTAAATAAATAAAATACAAAACATAATAATAAAATATGTAAAATATAAAGATAGTAAATAATTATTTTTTGCTTAATCTATTTTTAAAATAAATGAATATATATTAAAACATAAAATATATGGATAATTTTAAAAATAAAAAAAATATATTTATTTAGATACTTAAATTATAAAATATAACATATATATATAATTTTTTTAAAAAAAAAATTGATAAATTAATATGAATAAAAAATATATTAAAACAAAGTATTATAAATAAATATTTAGCTGTATGAATAGAAAAAAATAATATGAATTTGTTAATTTTTTTATTATAATAAAACAATATTTTAATATTAGAAATAAAATTTAAAATTAAAAAAAAAATATTCATAATATAATTTAAATTTTAAAGAAAATATAATAATAATATATAAAAAAAATGCAATATTTAATAATTAATATAAAAAAAAAATTATATATAATTAAAATATATGTAAAATTGTATAATTAATATTTTTTGTTTAAAAATATAAAAAATTAAAATTATAAATATATAAGAAATATAATAATTATAATTAAAGAATAATAATAAAATTAAATATTTAAATATAATAAATTAAATAATATTGAAACAAATCAAAATTTTATTTATAAAAAATAAATTTAAATAAATAAATAAATTATTAACCTAATTAATTAATTAATTAATTAATTTAATAATGTCAATATATATTGGTATTATTGTACTTGATCCAATTTAAAATAAATAAAAATACGATTAAACAATAAAAGAAATACAACTATTTTTAAAAGCTCATAATCATGAATTATTAATTATCTAATCTGAAACACATATATAAATCAAGCCTCCATAAAATACATAATCTGAATTAATAATTCCTTTAAACATGAATTATTTTCGTACTTCATATTTTCGCATATCAACCCAATAAAATACTGAAAACGATCTTCTTTTTTTCTCTTAAACTGCTTGGGAAATAGCCTGCATTTTTAGTGAGAATTTTCCTTCAAAAATAGATCTTTTTTAGGAAAACTTAGACTCCCTTCTGTCATCAGATGATCTCACATTTCGCTAAGAAATACTTCGTAGGCAAATTAATACTCTTATAAACCGTATTAACACTAAATAAATAACCAATAAAGACGATTTTTAGGATA
This sequence comes from Ichthyophthirius multifiliis, assembly GCF_000220395.1. Lineage (NCBI taxonomy): Eukaryota > Ciliophora > Oligohymenophorea > Hymenostomatida > Ichthyophthirius > Ichthyophthirius multifiliis. The sequence goes on from NW_004087279.1 coordinate 1,662, forward strand.
TATTGTCAATTTTCTACTCTTCAATATAACAAAATCATATAAAAGGGGCTAAAACAGCCCTCGAACTTCTAGAAAACGACCTTACGCCTTCTTAATTATTTGTATAAACCCCCCCTAAATTATTATAAGCCTTCGAAAACATACTCCACAGCTAAGAAATTGACTATGATATAAAACTCTCAATTTAAACAATTCTCTAAAAATCAAAATCTAAGCCTAAAAACGATTAAAATCTTATATAATAAGTTCAGTATACTCAAAATAATTTCAATATGCCATAATTTCGCTAAAGCTTTATTTTTTAGTTAAAAGAAACTTAAAATATAGAAAGAATTACATTTATTTTAGACTCTATTTCTTCCAAAAATGATCTTTTTTTAAACGAACTTTCATAATTAGGTCTTATTGAGGCTATATAGAATGTAATTGATAAGTATACTGAAGGTCATTTAGGTATAGATACTTCTGAAATGACTCAATATGTCGTTTTTCATAATAGATTTTTAAAATTTTTACTCAAAAGTGGATATTTAAATAATTTTATTAACTTTAAAAGCCTATAAATAATAGAAGAAGGCATTATGAATGTATTAAATAATATAGTAAATGGAGATGAGAAGGAAAATGGAGAAAAGGAACTGTTTTTAGTATAAGTATTGGAAATTTATGAAAAAATTTTAGCAGAAGAAGAGTTTTTTAATTTGATTATTTAACATTTAAATTCAGTTTGGGAACTATGTGGAAATTATTTGGGTAAGGAAGCGGAAATAGGAGGTAAAGAAATGCTTTTTTTTATAAAAAAAATTAAAAAATATATAGAAAAATTTTTTTTAAAAAAAAATTGAATTATTTATTATAGAATAAATAAATTTTATTTTAAAGTATATAAATAATTATCTATATTGATATATATATTGATATATATATAAATATATATATATATATATATATATATATATATATATATATATATTTATTTATTTTATTTTATTTTTCAATCTTCTTATTATTATTCATTTTCATCATTATTTTCTTCTCTTTCATCATTATTTTCATCTTCTATATTTTCTTCTTTTTCTGGAATCGGTTCTGGTTTAGCTCTGACCTCTAAGGAAGTAATATTTATGCATTTTTTCAACTATTTAATTTTTTCTAATTTTTTTCCATTTATATAAAATTCTATTCCCCAAATACTTTTATTAAAATATTAAGTATCTTATTCTAAAATATAATTAGTTAAAAACTCTATTAATTATTCATAATTAAGTCCATTTGTTTCAGAATAATCTTCATTAAATTTAAATAATATATTATCATATACTTAAGCATATTAACAAATTAAACTCTATGATGATTATAATTATTAAGATATTTAAGATTATTCTAAATTTTCGCCTAATTGTTCTTCTTCATTATTATTTTATGTCTTTTTTATTATTTTAATACCCTCATTTTAATGCCAAAATTTAGCTATTTTTTACATATACTCATTTTCCTCGTTTTCTGTAAAAAAACCTTTCGAAGTTTATTTAATAGTTTCCAAAAACCATCCTCCGGAATTTTATCTTTTCGTTAATACATAACTCATTAAATATCCGTTTTAAATGTTTCCCTATTCATCATTTTCTGGCTATCTGATCATATCCTCTATTTTTGCAATATCTAAAATATCAAAATTATCTACATTTATTGAATATTAGTATTCTTATACACCTGTACGACTGAATTTTAAAATTTCGTTTTCCTTTAGACTGTCTAATAAATTTAAATTAGGCATTTTTACAAAAACTAAAAAGCCCCATACGTCTGAGGGTACTTTTTGAAAATCTATAACTACAAAATCATCATCAGCTATTTTTTTTTTAATGTCTCTAATGTCCTTTTTATATCTAATGTATTTTTCTATACGAGGATTTTAAGGATTTATTCTATGTAATATTCGACCGTCTTTATGCATTACAAGTACATCTAAATTAAAAAATTTGTCCTTCTTTAAAGTATTATAGTATTAAGAATGAGCTAAAGAAAACCCTATTTTTTTCATTTTATTAACATTGATACCAAAATAAGTAGAAGAAACCAAAGGAAATTCATCATTTATAATATTAGTTTTTTATTCTTCAGTAATTTCATTATTATCTAATTATTCTTTAAAAATATATATATATATATATATATATATATTTATATATATTTTATTCATATATACCATTCAAAGTATTAATCCTAGTATTATAATTTTAAGTCCATTCTTCTAGACTACCTTCCAAAAATTTTAAATATGCATAGAAAATACTGTCGGAACATTTTTACAATCTTTATTGAATATTCTTATAATTTTTGTGTATTAATTTTCATTTATTCTTTTTTCTTATAATTTTAGTTTTTTTTTTTCAATTCTTTATAAATGCGCAAATTTACACTCATGTAATTTTTCTAATTCCCCATCAAATAATCCATCTACATTATTCTTAATTTATAGTCTTGAATCTATTTCTTTTCCAGTTTCACTAACAAGCCAATCTAGAAATTCGGTTTGAATATCTAATTTTAAATCATTTACATAATAACCGTTAAAGTAAAGAGAAGAAATTGCATTAACCTTACAAAATTTTAAATATTATTTACTTATTGCATAATTTTAAACTCGACGTAACGTTTCAATTTTAGCCTGTTCTTTTTACCTATACACGTCTAAAAGTTAATCTTTTTATTACATTATATGCACTTCTTTTTCATATATTTAAAATTTCTTCTTCTTTTCTTCGTTTTACCTTTCTTAATATTCTTTCTTATATTTTTACATTCGAATTATTTCTTCATCTTATTCTATTTCTAGCATGGACTAAATATATATATATATATTAAAATTAAAATATATAAATAAATAAATATATATATAAATATATATATATATATATATATATATATTTATTATAAGTATATATATTTTTATATATATATATTTTATTTATTAATTATCAAATTTACCTATTCCATTGTTTTTGTAACTATAATATCAACAATAGGTGTAACTTCTCTATTAAAATCAAATAATTCATACTTTATTAAATTATATATAAATTTTATTTATATTTCTTTTCAACATTTTTTTTTTTAATTTTTGTTTTAATATAATTAAAAAAAAAAATGTATTTTTTTTATTTATTATTTATTTAATCAAAGGATAAAAAAAAAATAGCTAAAAATAAATAAATATATATATATATATATATTTACATCTTCCACTTAAGTAGAAGCATCGATACCTGTTTTTTTGGGAATATATTTAGAAGAAGTTGGTAGAGGTAAGAAATCATCTGTTTAGCAATCTATTTCAGTCTAAATTTATGGTATAGTATTAATATTATCTGTTAAAAAAAACTCTAAATTGACATCTATTTTAGGATTAGGCGATGGTTTAATATCATATGGTGCCATTTTTTTTTTATTTTTTTTAAAATTAATTAATTAAAAGTTCATATTTTCGATTTTTATTCTTTCCTTTTCCAATCTAACATACTCCTATTCTTATTAAACCGGATTCATCATTTTTACTTTTTTATCCTGCATTAAAAGTGCAAAAGTTTACTAAGACTTACTGCTATTTTCTTCCTATTCTTTTTAAAATTTTCCTCTTCCTTTTATTACACGAGGTTCTGCTTCAAAACAAAACTGTTTTTTCCCTTAAATAGCCTTTGAAATCCAATCGAATCCAACATTTACACCCACTCCACTTTAAATATCACAACCTTAAATAAACAATTCCCGATCTTAAATCTCGTGTAAATTTAACTCTTTAATAATTCCTTTTAAATCTGGCTATTATTAACTTATTTTATTTACATATATTAATAAAGGAACTTCTTATAATTTAGAATTCTCTAAAATTTATTATAAATATTATCTTTATTCTGAAAATCTTTCATTATCTTTCCCGTCAATTACATAAATTAAACCCCGAGTATTTTAAATGTATTCCTGCCATATTTCACGGTTTTCTTTGCTCCCGCCGATTTCATATATAGTATGATTTTAGCCGTTAAATTCTACTGAAGATACTTTTATGTTACGGGTGGGTTCCTAAAAGGGACAATAACCAGTTTTTAAACGGTTAATTAAAGATGATTTTCCAGAATTATCTAAACCTAAACATAATATATGTTACTATGTCATTTTTTTTTTTATTATTTTTAAATTTTAAGTTATTTTTTTTTTTTTTTTCTCTTTTTTTATTATTTATATTAATAAATATTTATAAATATTAATTTAATTTTAATGAAAAAAAAAAATTCTAATGAAAGGTAAATTAATTTAGTTAATAATAATTAGATAAATTATTTAAATTTAATTAATTTTAGAGATAATATATTATTTAATAAGAAAAAAGTTTAAAAAATATTAAATAGATATATAAAATTTAAAAATTAAAATTTTGATGAATAAATAAAAAATTTATAATATATTATATATATTAATTTAAATAAATTATAAAACTTTTTTAAAATAAAATTATTAAAAAAAATATAAACATATAAAATAAAAAAATAAAAATATGAATATATATATACATATACATATATATTTATATATAAATATATATATAATATATATATATATATTCTCACTTAAATCATATACTTGATTTATTTTTATAATTTTTTAATAACTAAATAATAATATTAATATTTTTTTCTACATCATTATTTTTTTCATTATAAAGTTCCACAATAATATCCTTATCATAACTTTCGTAAACCTCTTGACTAGTTACCTCTAATATTTCGCATTCAATATTTTCAGTTATTTTTTTATCATTATACCCTCTAGCCTTTAATCTATCATATAAATCTGTATTATTACATCTTAATAAAATAACTAAATCAAACCATCTTTACGGAAAAAATCCAGAAGTATGGAAATCTATTACAATACCTCCTTTTTACATTAAAACTTCAAGTTCATCACATACCATATCTTCATCAAAAATTGGAACATCAAAAAGAACATCCCATTTCTTATATAATTTTTTTTCTCGAACTAAATCACCTTATAGTTTTTATTTAATATAATTTATATATGTATTAATATTTTACCTAAATTTATATATGTTAATTAATCTACATATTCACATAATAAACGCGCAATTGTTGTTTTACCAACACCTGGAGTTCCAGTTATTAATATATTAGGTATTTAATTAGTTATTTTAATAGTTTACTATTCTTCTTCCATGTTTTCGTGGTCCATTTATTTTATATTTAATATAATAAAAAACTAAATATATTTTTTTAAAAAAATATAAATTTATATATTTATATAATTTAATTAATTTTACATATTTATATATAACACAACTATTTTTTATTTTTAATTTTATATAAAATACTTTATTTTTTTGATTAATTAAATATCTTTATTTAAAATTTTTATTATTTCATTTAATGTCATTCATTAGTCTTTCCATGTTCATCTTTTTATTAATTAATAATAATAATGATATTCAAATATAGATATTTTTAATTTTACATTAATAAAATAATTATAGTTATTATATATATAAATATATATTCATTTTTTTAATTTTAAAAAATAAAAATAAAAAATATTTATGAATGTATTTAAATAAATTTATAGATAAAACTTTTATAAATGTAATATATAATAACTATTTATTATATATATGTTTTTAATGTATTTATTTTTTCACATATTTTGAATATTAAATATATATAATATATATTTAAATTATATACATTAATATTAATTGTATTTTGTTGTTAAATCAAATCTTTATCTTATCTAGAATATAAATTAAATTTTAAAACACAATTTATATCATATATTAGGTATAAATAGCATTAATGTGAGTAATATAAATTATTATTTCTATTTAAAATGTAACTTTAACAAATGCAATTGAATTTATTTGTAAAGAAGTCGAAAAATATATTAAATAATAAATAATTTAAAAAAAAGAATAAGTGTAAGATGTATTTTTAAATATATGAAATATATAAAATATAATAAAGCTCTAAGTTATTTTTTTTTTTTAAAAAAAAAAAACTTTAAAAAAAAAAAAAAATTAAAGCAATATATAAATAAATGAATAATTTTTTTTAGAATTACAATAATAATATTATAATAAAATAAAAAGAATGTATTAAATATCGTAATAATTAAATAAAATATGTAATATAAAATTGAATATAAATAAAAAAAATGATATAAAATTAATAAAATATATAAATATTTTTCTAAATATAAATATATATATATAAATTTATTTATATATATATATTTATCAAATCTTTATTTATTATTCTTCCTATATTTTTTTTTAGCTTTATTTTTTTATCAATTTTATAATACTTTTTTCATATTGTTTATATATTTATATCAGTTCTGCTTTATCTTTCATTTCTTTATTTATCTTCTATATCAAAATCTTTAATAATCACATTATTATATCGATTCAGTTTAATCATTTCTTTTATTCTTCTTTTAATATTAAAAATTATATTAATTTTTATATTTTCTAGATATTCTGTCTATTTTTTAATTATTAACAGTTTAAATTAATCTTTTAATTATTATTTAGTTCTTCAGTTGTAGTTATTGAATTTAATCAATTTACACAATAAGATATATATTCTATTTAAATTACCAAATTTTCAAAAATATTATCGAAATTTTAAAAAAATCTTTCTTTTTTTAATTATTTTAATCATTTCAAATTTATTTTTCATATTATATGTATATTATAAAATTTAGTAATTTTTTATATTTTTAATAAACTATTTATATTTATTATATATGAAATAATTTTTTGAGAAAAATATATTATTTTACATTATAATAAATATAAATATATAATATAATTATTTTATTTTTGTATTTAATATTAATAATAATAATAAATAAAAAAATAAGCAATACAAAAAATTTTAATTTTATAATAAAATTAGTATTAATATAAAAATATATTTTTAAATTAATTTAAAATATAATAAATATTCTAAAAGAATTAAAAATATATATATAATAAAAAACTCTAAAAGAAAAAAAAGAAAAAAAAATTTTAATATCAAATAAAATAAAATATTGGATATTATAAATAATAATTTTAAAAATATTATCGAATGTTTTAAATAAAATGTTAAAAGTGATTTTTAGATAAAAAAAATAGATTTTATTTACATTTCTTCTATAAGTAATAATATACATGTAATGATAAAATCATTTGGATTGATCATTAATAAAATCAAAATTTAAATATTTATTTTATAAAAGAAATAAAAATTTTAAGATTAAAAATAAATTATTTTAGAATTATTATATTTTAAGAAATAAAATTAGTCTTTATTTATTATAGTATTTATAATTTTTAAATTAAAATGTAAAAAAATATTAATTTTTGTATGTATATTAGAAATATAAATCAAAAAAATATTAATATTTTATAATTAATTTTATTTTATATTTAAATAATTTATACACTTTGCTTTGTTTTAATAAATATAAAATTAAATTATTCAAATAAATTAATTTAACTAAAAAAGTTAAATATTAATGATAATTTGAATTTAACATTTAGAATTAATTAAGTTATATAATAAGTTATAAAATTCTTTAAAAATATATGGATAAGTAAAATTAGAAGATAAAAATATAAAATGAATATATTTAAAATAAATGCATAATTATTATTATAATAAAAAAATATATATATATAAAAATAAACATTAAGATAACATAATTTAAATTTATTTTAATTATTTAATAATATATTATATATTTTTATGAAAAATAAAAATAAAAATAAAAAAATATAAATAAAAATAAAAATATAAATAAAAATAAAAATAAAAATAAAATTAAAAAAAAAAAAAAA
>NW_004087278.1:0-7194 GCF_000220395.1 Ichthyophthirius multifiliis
CGAATGATAATTTTTTAAAATAATTGGTAAGATATAACAGATAAAATAATAAAACCTAAAACATTAAAAAGTAAATTTGAAGCTATAAAACTAAAAGAAATAATTTAAAAGTACTTTTAATATCTGAACCTAATTTACCCTTAAGTGGAGCTTCTTTAGACGTAAATGTAGGTTCATTTAGTAATCCAGACTAATTATAAGGGCTTGCACATCTTTTAGAACATATGATATTTATGGGAAGTCAAAAATATCAAGACGAAAACTTATTTTTTGATTTAGTATCAATAAATGGTAATTTTTTATTTTAATATATAAAATTAATATAAATGTTAATATAAAAAAAGGAGGATAATCTAATGCATATACAGACAGTGGAAACACAAATTATCATTTTGAAAGCACAAATAATAATTTTGAGTAACTCTTAGATGTATGGAGTAGATTTTTCATTGACCCTCTTTTAAAAGAAGAATAACTAGAACGAGAAATATAAGCAGTAGATTCTGAATATGTTAATACTTTAACCAATGAATTTAATAGAATATACGGCTTATTAAATTATATTAGTGATAAATAACATCCTTTTAATACTTTTAGTTATGGAAATATCGATTCTTTAATGAAGATTCCTAAAAATACATACTTTGCCCTTAGAGAGTTTCTTTAGAAATATTATTTTTCTGAAAATATGACTTTGGTAGTAAAAGTAGATTCTATTTATTTAAATTCAACTAAAAATAAAATTGAAAATCTTTTTTCACAAATACCTTCTTTTTTAGAAAAAAGCAGAAAATTCTAATCTTCTTTTAAATTCAATATCGTATACTGAATAAATGCCCGTTTAAAAAGGCTCATATTTACAATTAAAGGAAAATTCTAAAACTAATAAACTTCATTTATTTTTCTTCCTACCTTTCAACGAAGAAAATGAATATAAGACATTAAGGTTTATCAAACTTTTATTCAATTATGGATTTTAGGAAACAAACTTTTGCTTATATTTAACAGAAAATAGTTTATCTAGCAAATGTGAAGTAGATATAGAAGAAGAGATTACTTCTTTAACTAAATTTTTGATATTTTCAATAGAAATAGAGCTATTAAATGAAACAAAAAAAGACATATAAGAAATAATAAGAATTTATTTTTATTATATGCAAGCAATATAAAAAATAACTGAGAAAAAGGAAAAATATAATAAAATTAAAGAAATACTCGAAAAAAATTTCTTTTTATAAGATTTATAAACATAATAAGTAATGGATGAAGTTAGTGAATATTCTGAAATGATAAACTAAAATATAAACGTAAAAGAAATTTTAAGTTATAGAAATTTATTGAAAAAATTCAATATTTTCCACTTCGAAAAACCAATAGAAATTTTAAATAATCCTGAAAAAATAATTATTATTCACAACACTAATAACGAAAGTTTTTTTAAAAATATGATTTCATTAAAAAGCGAGTTTTATGATTTGACTTTTACTTAAAAATTTTTAAAAGAAAAAGAACTTTCAGATTTTCTAAACTTCCAAAAAAAAGTCGAATTAGTACCTTAGAAAAATTTCCCTGTTTTAAAAGATACTATTTTGGAAGATATTGACAATTCATTTTAAGATTTTAAAACTCCTTAAGTTATTTTGAGCAACGAAAACGGAAAATTATTTATTTAAGTAAGTAAAATGGAATTTTAATAGCCTAAATAAGTGATTTATTTATAATTTGCTCACGAGTTAGCTAAAAAAGATATTTTTAATAAAATATCAAATGAAATTTTTGTCAATGAATTTAAAATGATTTTAAATAAGAATTTTTTTAAATACGAATTGAGTGGACTAAAATATGTAATAAATTCAAATAATGAAGGATTTTATATATGTATTGAAATTTACGATTCTTTATAAGAAGAAATAATAAATGAAATATAAAAAAGCTTAAACTAAGTGTAAATAAAGGAAGATGATTTTGAAAAAAATAAGAAAAAAATATAAAATTAAATAAAAGAATTTGAATATTTAATGATATATTAGTAATTTCGTGAAGTTTTACATAAAGTTTTGATAAAAGATTATTTTGAGAAAAAAGAAATTTCGTAAAATATAGAAAATTTAGATATCGCCAAATTCAATTTTTTTTAACAAAATTTCAAAAACTCCTTTTATTTGACTTTTTTTGTTTTAGGAAATGCCTAAGAAAATTTAACTAAAAACTCTTTCTTTTAACTAACTTCTAATTTAAAAAATAATAAATAATCTTAAAAAATTATTATTTCGAAAATACTCTCTTTTCCCCATTAAAAAATTGTTTTTAAAAAGCTATACTCTTCTAGAGATAATAAAAATAACTTAGGAGCCACAGTATTTTATTTTGGCAAAATGAATACGAAATAAAGAGCTATATTAAAATTAATATAAAAACCTTTATATAGTTTTGCATTTGAAAAATTGAGAACATAATTATAATTAGGATATTTAGTTTTTTGTTAGTTGATTAATTTTTAAGATATTTTTATTTATATTGTACTTGTTTAAGGATATAAAAAAACACCTGATGTTTATAAGGAAGAAATAGCTATTATGGTAAATGATTTTGGTAAAAAATATCTCAAATAAATGGATGATGAAACTTTTTTAGAGTTAAAAGAAAGTACTAAATAAAGTTTGTCATAAAATTTTTCGAATTTACAAGAGAAAGCATAATTTTATTGGCAATATATATAAAATTAGAGTTTTGATTTTTAAGAAAATAATAATATTATTTAAGAACTTGATGGCATTTCTAAAAACGATGTTATTGAATTCTTTTAAGTGTCTTTTTTTGATAATTTTATTAATTTCTAATTATATAATCCTAATGTTACACCAAACATTTAAAATAATCAAAATAATCAAGGTGAAACTGTTGTTTTTAATACCTAAAATTTATAATAGTAAGGCTAATGGATTAATCTAGAAGATTAATTTCGTAAATTTTATCAAGAAATAACAGTTTGATTTTTTATTATATAAATTAAATATTATTTATTGAAAATAATTAGATATTAAATAAATATTAAATATTTATATATTATTTTAATTATTTTTTTATTATAAATTATTAAAAATATATAAACATATAATTTTTTATTTTATACAAGCTTTAGTTATTTAAAAAAAACTACAAAAATATTCATTATTTTTTCTTAACATTCATATAAAAATATTTCTTAAATTTAATTCTATTTAAATCTATTAATAAATATTTAACACTACTTAATTAATTTAGTTGTTATTAACAAATAAAAGTTTATTAAATAATTAAAATAAGAAAATCCAATGATTAACAAATTCATTATTACTTTTGTATTTTATTATTTTTTAAATTTTTAAAAGTATTATTTTTTTGGCAAAATTAAAAGCAATTAAATTGCATAATTTTATAAAATAAATATTATTTCTACACTTATATATGTTATTATTTATATTTTTTTATTTTAAAATAATCTTTTTTTTTTTTACATAATTTATTATACTTTTTAAGTTATAAATATATCCTATTATTTATTTAACTCATAAAATAAGAAGAATTTTTAAATTAAATTGATACGTCTTTTCTTTTCTTTTGATTTTTATTCTAAAAATGGTAATTAAAATAAATTTTTGATATAATTTTTTCTCATTTCTATTTCGTTTTCTTAAAATTCTTCCAAATTTATATTCTTCATTGTTTAATTAGAATAGCTTTCTAATAATTAAACGATTTTTTCAATTACTTCATCATCTAAAAGAAAATTTTCATCATTCATTTGAGCAATAATAAATTTAACACAAGCCTATTCTATTTCACATTTTTATCTTAAATAATTAAATAATAATCATCATTTTATAATTAATCTAAAATTATTTTTATATAAAATAATAAAAAATTAATGTAAAGAATATTAGCAAAAAAATCATTAATTTAAATGCGACTAAATATCATATTCTATCATTTATTTACATATTTAATAAATTGATCTTAAAAATAAGCATTTAATTTAATATTTATTATCTTTTTAATATTTTAATAAAATAAATACCTCGAATTCTTTAATTATAATATGAAAAATATTCTTATCATTTAAATTATAATGTAAAACAACAACATAACTGTCTAATTTTTCACAAATTAAATAACAGCTTTAAAAAATTAAATACATGGGTTCATTATCACTATAAGATTCATTACTTATTTACAAAAAAAATTAAATAAAGTGAATATATATATTATTTAATCCAGAAAATGCTATGAAAAGAATTTGTTTTCTATCTTATCTTCTCCAATAATATAAATCATAATCTAATAAACGTTTTTTAAAAAATCGAATATTTTTTAAAGCCTGAACAAATTTATTTTAAACGAAATCTTTAATTAAAATAAAAAACTCAAAATCAATTATATAATTAACAAAGCTTGTTTCTTTAAATTTCTAAAAAAAATAAAAAATTAAATTAATCTCTATTTAATATTTAGGATTAATAATGATATTTAATTTATTATATAAAGGCTATAAAATAACATTATAAGAATATTTAACAAACTTTTAAATACATGATTTAATATAGATATGAAATATTAATTTAAAAAATAATTTAGGAAAATAAAATTATAAGAAATGTTAAATATAAGCAAAAATATATGAAAAAAAACATATTAATAGAACTTTTTTAAATATTTTTGTATTATTAATTAATTATAATAAAAAAAAAAATGCTTATTTTCAAAATAATTATAGGAAACTTTTTTATAAATAAATAAATAATATAATTTTATAATTACTATTAAAAATTAAATAAAAAAAATTATTAAAATTATATTTATATAATTTACAAAATGTTTAAAAAATAAAAAACTAAATTCTAATTAAAAAAAATAAAAAAAAAGAAACTTTTTATATATTGATAAAAAAAATTAATATAATTAATTAATAAATAAATAAATAAATAATAAATAATAAATTATATATTTATATTTATATTTATTTATTTTTTGCATATGTTTCTTTAATATTGATAATTATAATATATATTTATTTTATTTCTATGTTATGCATATGTACAATTTAATTTTTAAATATATATACTAAAGATTATAGGCTTATATTAAATGAATTTCAATAATCCTATAAATAATATTACAAATCTAAATTTATATATTTTTAATTTTTATTTTCTATCAAATTTTTTTTTTAATTATTTAAATATTTATTTTATTTTTAATAACATGATTTTAATGATAATTTACAATAAATTTGTAGAAAATTCATTATAATAATTTATTTTTTTATAATTATTTAATTTTTAAGTAATTTATACAACTCAGAAATTTATAAAATCTTTTAATATATATGACCTATGTTTAGTTTATTTCAATTATTTGGTTTATATTAAAAAAATTTAATGTAAATTATAAATATTAGATTATATTAGCGTCTTTAGAAAATTAATAATTTTGATTTTTTAATCTCTTATATTAAGAAGAGAAATATAATTTTTTTTTTTATAATAATCTTTTCATTTTTTATTGAAAATCTTTCTTTTAAGAATTAAAGAATAATTTAGTTTTTTTATTTTTATATAAAATATAAAAATATAATTATAGATTGATTATAAAATTATATTCATAATTTAATTATTTAAGAAATAATTATAATAGAATATAAAAATAAATAAATTATTTAATTATAGATTTAAATGAAATTAATTTATGTTATATTTATATATGAAAGTCAAGAAAAAATAATGAAAATTTATGTAATAATTTTTATTCAAAAAAAAAATAATAATAATAAATTATATTTTTTTTATTTTTTAATATTATATAAACAAAAAAATTAATAACTATTTAAATTTAATTTATATTAAATTTTAAATTATTAAATATATAATAATTTATGTATAAAAAATATCAATTTAATATATCCTGATAAAATTTACGAAATTAATCTTCTAGATTAATCCATTTCCCTTACTATTATAAATTTTAGATATTAAAAACAACAGTTTCACCTTGATTATTTTAATTATTTTAAATGTTTGGTGTAACATTAGGATTATATAATTAGAAATTAAGGAAATTATCAAAAAAAGACACTTAGAAGAATTCAATAACATCGTTTTTAGAAATGCCATCAAGTTATTAAATAATATTATTATTTTCTTAAAAATCAAAACTCTTATTTTATATATATTGCCAATAAAATTATGCTTTCTCTTTTAAATTCTAAAAATTTAATGACAAACTTTCTTTAGTATTCTCTTTTAACTGTAAAAAAGTTTCGTCATCCATTTATTTGAGATATTTTTCACCGAAATCATTTACCATAATAGCTATTTCTTTCTTATATACATTAGGCGTATTTTTATATCCTTATACAAGTACATATTAAATAAAAATATCTTAAAAATTAATCAACTAACACAAAACTATATATCCTAATTTTAATTAAGTATTCAATTTTTCATATGCAAAATCATGCAAAGGTTATTATATTAATTTCAATATAGCTCTTTATTTCATATTTATTTTTCCAAAATAAAATACTGTGATTCCCAAATTATTTATATTATCTCTAGAAGAGTATAGATTTTTAAAAACAATTTTTTATTAGGGAAAAGAGAGTATTTTTGCAATAATAGTTTTTTAAGATTAAGCATTATTTTTTAAATTAGAAGTTAGTTAAAAGAAAGAGTTTTTAGTTAAATTTTCATGGAGATTTCCGAAAGCAAAAAAATTCAAATAAAAGGAGTTTTTGAAGTCATTTTAAAATTAATTAAGCTTTGCGAAATCTAAATTTTCTATGTTTTATGAAATTTCTCTTTTCTCGAAGTAGTCTTTTATGAAAACTTTTTATAAAACTTCAGTATTAAATTACTAAAATATCATTTAATATTCAAACTCTTTTATTTAATTTTAGATTTTTTTCTTGTTTTTTTCAAAATCTTCTTCTTTTATTTACACTTAGTTTAAGCTTTTTGATATTTCCTTTATTATTTCTTCTTAAAAAGAATCAAAAATTTCTAAACACATATCAAATCCTTCTTTATTTGAATTTATTTCATATGTAAGTCCACTTATTTCGTATTTTAAAAGATTTTTTTTTAAAATCAATTTGAATTCTTCGACAAAAATTTCATTTGATATTTTATAAAAAATATCTTCTTTAACTAACTCGTG